>NC_141063.1:32987993-33190493 GCF_041138505.1 Cibotium barometz | reverse complement strand
GGGCAGAAATCGGTCAGCTTTAGGCAAATCGTGCAGAACATTTGATTAGGGAATAGCCATAGCTTTTCCTCGAGCGACGGATTATCCCTTTTTTTAAGGAAAAAGAATCTGAACTGAAAGTATTTTTCTTAAATCTCTGGGAACGAAAGTTCATTTTATTGAAATTTATGTCTATACTAGAGATACATGGCTGCTGAATAGAAGTTAGCTTACCATTTTTTTCCCAAAGTCTCCTCATTTCCGGAACCAAGTACAGATACATGGGCGGACATGGACTCCCGTCCATGCTCTGCCACCCCCTGCCCATCTTTGGATTCTGTTAGAATGCGGCGGTCTTGAATGCACAGGAGGTTGTCCTCTGTTCTCTTATCATGCCTGTTTAACAAGTTACTTGGTGACATAATTTTTCTTTTACAACGGATTGAGGGCTATCCATGCCGACAGATGGACTGGCATCTCCCCCTGTATGTCCCCTGAGTGTCATCAAATATTCTGGCAACTGTCATGGTGGGCGGATATATATGTAAAGCCCCTCCATAGTCGCAGGCTCATTGGTTTTTTGCAGTCCTAATCAAAGGTAATCTTTGAGCTCAGACAAGTACAGAGGGGGACATCACATTAGAGTGTCCCTGAGCACACTTTGAGACTTCAGTGTGCGCTTGCATTTCTGTTCGCAGGGTTGGGTGCATGTGTGAGTGTGTGCGTGTTGGTATGTATGTGTGGCGGATCGCACATGCCTAACCCTTACTGTAGTCATGTTATAGTGTGTGCACTGCAGGGTGGGTGCATGTGCAAGTGTGTGTGTTGGTATGTATGTGCGGCGGATCGCACATGCCTACCCCTTGCTGTAGTCATGTTATAGTGTGTGCACTGCAGGCCGTATGCACGAGGGAGTGAGCCAGTGTGTGAGCATTCTAGGTCATCTGGTATGCTTGTTGTAGATTAGTGTGCAAATTCTGTCTCATTAGAGATAGTGTGAACATTATGCCTAGAGCTTATTGCTATCTTTAGCATTCGGTGCTGTTGAGTTCCCAGGCGTGCATGTGTGAGGGAGTGTGTGTGCATGTATGTGTACAGACATGCCTAGATCTGATTGCTGTCTTTAGCATTCAGCCATCACAGGGTAGCCTAGACGGTCCTATGTCTTTTGCTCCTCTAGTTGGGAAGCCTTAAGGGTTGATATTTGGAGGGAAAGCTTGACTTCTGTCCTTTTTTTATTCAGGTGTATTTGAGAGAGCTTTCTCCCCCGAGGAAAGACCTAGACATGGAGCACCACAACTCCGTGATTGTCTCTGCTGTGGAGCGTACCATGAAGAATTATGCAGATGGCGTCTTACGTGTTCTGGATGGTATGAGTGGTCGGCTGTCGCATCTTGAATCGTCTACTCAAGATTTGGAACAGTCCATTGCAGCGCTCAAAGTTTCCGTAGATGATTACCATGGAAAGACTGATCAGAATGTCAGAGTACTGAACGAACGTGTCGTGGAGGTATCCATGTTTTTTTAATACTTATTTTACTCTGTGTGCTTTCTTGCAGTTTCATATTGTTTAGCTTGTGTATTTTGATAGGTCATCCATGCGGTTTTGCAGATGCACCGGGCTGTCCAAATTTTAAGAGACAAACAAGACATTATTGAAGCCCATGCAGAACTAGCAAAGCTACAAACATCTAAAGCTCTTGTTGAGAAAGAAAGTGCAAATGGGCCGTCTGTTAGCGTTACTGCAGATTCTGCAGGAGCAGCAAAGCACCATCAACAGCAAGATTCTCTGCAAGTGCAGCCTCAACAGTCATTGCCATCTCAGCAGCATACACAGCAGTCATTGCCACAGCCGATCCTGTCACAGCCACAGCATATACAGGGACAGCCTGCTAAGCAATTTCAAGCACCAGGCCTGCAATCACATCAGCAGGGACCCATGCAACACTTGCAGCAGGAAGCACCATCACAGATTATGCAGCAAGGTCCAAATGCACACCCATCATTGGAGCAGGTACGGTTTCAGGTTGTACCACAGCAAATGCAAATGCAAATGCAGCAGCCAGTACCACAACAGACACTCGGCCAGCAGCCACTACAAGTAACAACACAAAACACAGTCCCGACACAACAGCCATTGGAGCAGGTACGGTTTCTAGCAGCACCACAGCAAATGCAGATGCAGCAACCTTTACCACAACAGCCGCCTGGCCAGCAGCCACCACAAGTAACAACACAACACACAATACCGACACAACAGCCATTGGAGCAGGTAAGGTTCCAATCAGCACCCCAGCAAATGCAAATTCAGCAACCGGCACCACAGCAATCATCAGGCCAGCAGCCACTACAAGTAACAGCGCAACATATGAGTCTGATGCAACAGCCACCACAAATGCAGCAAACCCCTAGTTCTCATTTGCAGGGTCCCTTTCAGCACTATGCCCAACCAAATGATAGTCAAAGCTACACTTCAATTGCCCCGGCTACACTGTCTTTTGCTCAAAGTGGATATGCTGCTGAATCTTCATATGATTCTACAAACTATGCTTCTCATCAACATCCATCTTCTTTGATCCCAACTCACCAGCCACTGCAGCCATTGCCACCAAATTATAATTATCAGCAGTTACCCATGACCCCACTACCGGTTGCTCAACCACCACATGATTCTAATGCAGTTACCAATGTTAGTGGGCCAATGATCTGGAATAGGCAGACAAGCTCAGCTGTACCTAGTGCATTCCCTCGCTTACAAACAGCACAGCCTGTGCGCAGTCAGCATCCATCTGGTGAGATCAATGGGGTGGTTGAGAAGGTTGTTGCAATGGGCTTTTCCAGGGACCAAGTGCAGAGTGTAATAAAGAGGCTTATGGAAAAAGACCAGGGGGTTGACATGAATGTTGTGCTTGATACACTGATGAATGGAGCTAAAGGAAACCAAGGTGGACAAGGACGATAACCCTTTATTTTCACTTTGAAAGAAATTGTTTTTGTTATGGGGTGTGGGATGTTAAGTGTATTTTTCAAAATCCAGGATTTGGAACAGAAGCTTTCAAAACTATTATAAATGATATATACTGTAAATGTTTTTGGCCAAATAATATAAGTTAAATATCATGATATGTTATGGAATTAAAGACATGATTTGAAGCCTTTGAGGTGTTTTGAAGCTTGACCCATAGCTCTGAATGTTGAACATTGAAGCACGCAATGGTTAAAGTTTAGGCTTGCATGGACCTATATGTGCCCTTTGCATGTGTGGAGAAAGAAAGAAAGAAAATTATATTATTGTCTTCAAAATATCCGATGGGTCTATGAGACCTAAAGTAGTACAAGGGTTCCATGTGATACTGAGCCATGGAACTAAAACAAACTAAAGAGACTCGTGCAAAAGTATAGACTAGCTGTGTGTGTATTTTATCATCATCGTCATCATAGTGATCATTATAGTGAGCATTATAGTGAGCATGTGGAACATGTGCAAGCATATCTTCTTATCAATACAAAGGGGAGTTCGTGTGTGTGGTATCATCCTCAACCATCCAGAATATTCATCATAGGGGAGGCTATGACTGGAGTGGGGGGTGTCCCCATGCCATTGGAGAATCTCCTCAAGTTGGAGCTGGCGTATGGAGGCTTCCATGAAGCAGCAGCCCGTGGATGTTGAGTGCGCTCGAGCGCTGTCCCAGGTGACTCCAGGCGGTTGAGGTGGGCCGTGGATCTGTGAGATGGATCATTTACATTCTGCTGAGGTGAAATACGGCCTATGAGACCCAAACAATGGGAGGTCGTGCACTTCTATAACAAGTAGAGAGAATGGCTCCATACAACGAAATGAAAGGAACAGGGGTTAGGCAGTGAGTTCCTCTTGATACTGGAGTATCTTTGTAATTAAGGTGGCAATGCCAATGCTTTTCTCTCATAGGAGTAGTAGATTCTATGATACTTTATTTGAGTAAAGAGGTCATTTGGCATTGACCAACATTAATGCATTTTTGTACTGCTTGTATAGATGATTTGTATACGTGATTGATGGGTTGTGTTTGTAGGAAACTTTATCTGTAAGACAAGACTACAAGAGAGTTGTTGTGCATTACGTGTAGGACAAGAGCGCAAGAGAGGTGTTGTACATTACTGTATCAAAATACGCTTTAGAGCGAGCCGAGTGTGAGTGAGTGAGTATCTACTTCTCTCTATTAATTGAATGACTCACTGGTTAGCAATCTGCTCACTAACTGGCCAACTCACTAACTGTGTTTAAGTTTGCACAAGTCACGTATAACGAAAACACAAGTACAGAGGCCAAGGTCCCTATATCAACTCACAGAAATTGCTCCTCAAGGTGCAGTAAAGATAGGCGGCACTTCTAGCAATGGTGGATCCCACCGAACGACACTTGGAATGCCCGGTGGTTTTGCTCTTTCCTTTCTTTGCTTTTCCGCTCCACCTCATGGGCACTGCACCCTAGACTGCTTGTACGTCCTTTGATCTGATCAAATTGTTTTTCTGTACCCTAGGCTGCTTGTAGCATTTGCTGTTGCTGCACTGCACTCTAGACCGCTTTTAGGTCCTTTGATCTGATCAAACTGTTTTTCTGTGGATGGGTGCAAACTTTGATAAGCAACACCTGGACATAAAAATTTGCTTCCATATGTATGCTCATCATCCTCATCTAGTATTGTCAGGTTGCCACCTTCTAATGCAGAAGTAGGGCTACTTTTTGATGTAGAATTATTGTAGAAGTAGTGCTACTTCTTGCACGTGAGGCAATATTCTGTGTTAAGTCACAAGATGTGACTACCACGGACTACATGGATCTGCCTAAGGTGGGCTTGTGCTAATGTTGCACCTTGCTATGTAGGATTTGAGGGTTTGTCCATTGGTATGGGCAAATTGTTCTTATCATAATTCTTTGCACCCTTGTCATACATTGAGCTGCATACTCTAGATTTTTTCTTTTCAACATCTGTGGTCGCCTTATCATTCTATATTGTTGCCTGCATATCTGCAGAATCTTACGTTGAATCTCTTTTACCTATGCATCTATTGTAAACAATACTTTTCCTTTCTTTGTCCAACCTCCTGATTTTTTCGTTAGCCTCTGGCAGGTATGCGTGTGACTACTACTGCATTGCCAGTCTACTTTTCAACAGTCACCTGCATGATATGCTATTTCGGAGCTGCTTCTAGCACCTATCTTATGTGAGTATTTACTCATTTTTGGGGGGTTTTTCTTTTATTCTTCAATTTATCTCCTCCCTATTTGTAGATAGCCCAATGGCTTCCTTGGCGTTAGCCTCCACAGCCTACTGCATTTTTTGCACCTGCTTTCTATAGTTTATGATTGCTCTTTTTCAGTGTTCAGAGTTCTTGCAGCTTTTGGGCTACGATTGTCTCTATTTTGCCTTCTTCTAATGCCTTGCTGTCTTTCTTCCCTTAAGATTTTTCGTCGGTTGCCAGACGATTTTTCGTTCTGTAGCCCCTCCACTTTGTCAGATAGTTGAATATTTTGAGCAGTTAGCTTATCCACTTTTTTGAATGCTTTCTGAGGTTTTGCTTGGAGGCTATCATATTCGTGCTGGTGAGATGCCAAGCTCAACATGAGCTGACACTTACGAGGCGCTTGCATGACTGTTCGACATTTATATCACAGGCGGGTTTGGTAGCTGGCACCGACATATCTTTGCCAGAGATTCTACAGTTGGACTACACCGACTAGTTCACATCTACCTACTACTCTTAGCGTGTTCACATTATGGACCGTTTGTATATACTTTATTATGTGTGTTAGTCACTTTATCTTTTTTATAGACCTCTTTTGTTGTGTGAAGAAGAAGAAGAATTTTCAGACTCTCATCTTGTGTGCTCTCTTCTAGGGTTTGTGTGTGTGTATGTGTTTGCAAGAGCTCAAGCTCTCTTCTCCCTTGCATCTTTTCATGGTACTAGAGCTTGGTTTATGCTAAGGGCTGAGCGGCAAGTAAGAGAAGCACATGAAGCAGTACGAGGGTAAGAGCTTCATCTACTCTTCTCCCTTTGTGTTAGCTACTACACCCTTGTCGGGAGCACTTCGGGAGGCACCGGCAAACGAACTCCGATTGTTGAGGAGCTTTCTTCGTGGGAGCAAAGTTACAGGGCAACTATATTGTCCGTTGGACCTCGTTTATCGGGCCGAGAACGCGTTTCGGGCACGTCTGGATCTCCGTTTTTCAGTTCGCAGGCGTTCACCGCACTGCCGGGTAAGTTTCGATTCTCTGCAGAACTCTGTTTTTGGAACTGTAGGAAGGGCGATTGGTTGTGCAGACACTGTGTGTGCTTTAAAGAGGTCTCAAAGTTGTCATTAGGTGTATGTATGCAAAGTAAGGTCACTGGTTGTGACAATTTGGGTGCAGTATAGTACCGTTGCGTAGAGAATACAACAGTTTGTGTAGGTCAAGTAAGAGTGCTGTTGCTAGTAAAATTGTGTTGCCGAAAAGATGTCAAATGATGGAATAAACCAGATTGTTGCAGAGAAGCTTGACAAGAACAACTTCCATCATTTGGAGGTTTAGATTGATAAATTTCCTGATGGGAAAAGGTTATTGGGACTACATTGAAGGTGAACATGAGGAGGTACCGGTGATATCAGAGATTAATCCAACTGCTGCTACAGATATAAAAGAGTTCAAGGATTGGAATCAAGTAGCAAGGAGCAAGGAAAGTCATGTATTGGCTTTCTATCAGCATATAGGACACTATGATTGGGCATATACAGGATGCCAAGTCACCTAAGGAGGCATGGGATACCTTGGTGAAGCTGTATGAAACCAACACCAAGGCACGAAAAATTCAGTTGAAGAATGAGCTTCATACTGTGGAAAAGAAGAATATGTCTCTGTGAATAATTATGCTTTCATGATCAAGGGCATTGTGGAATCCCTTGCATCAATTGGTGTTTGTGTTGATTATGATGATAAGGTGGAAGTGTGTCTGTGTGGTCTCGGGCCATAATACAAGGTGTTCAAGATGTCTATTCAGACTTGGGAGAACATTCCCAACTTCACATATTTGGTATCAATGCTAATCATTGAAGAGAAGAAATTGGGTGAAAATCAATAGTCTTCACAAAACAGAAATAGTTCAGAGCAGCAGGCCTTCTACATAAGTGTAGGTAGAGGACGAGGTAGAGGTCGTGGACGTGGCAAGGTGGTGGCCGAACAGGTAATCGGAATTATGGTCACAGCAGCAGCAACAGTCCTAGGATTCACAACAACATCATACAGGTGGAAAAGGCCAGTTTAGAGGCAAGGGGAGTCAACGAGGTCGTCGTAATTGGCAAAGGCAGCATAATGATACACGAGACTGTTTTTACTGTGGTAAGCTTGGGTATGTGTAGGTAGATTGTTATAAGAAGCAGAGTGACATGCGAAATGGAAAAGTGTAGTAAAAAAACTATGCATCCTCTAGCAGAAATAATGAGGATAATGAGAGGTTGTTGTGTAACATGTGGTTAATGCTATGTCTGGGAATGATGTAGCAGCATGTAAGGATGATGTATGGTATGTTGATTCGGATGATGTATGGTATGTTGATTCAGGTGCTTCGAACCACATGACAAGTTATGGTGAATGGTTCAAGGAAATGAAGAGTCTTGAAAGACCAGGTTTTGTTGAAACAGGGGATGACACTACTCATCCGATTGCCCATGTTGGAGACGTGCCATTGTCTATGCAGGATGGTAAAGTGAAGTGCCTTGCAGATGTACTTCATGTTCCGAACATTACAAAGAATCTGGTTTCTGTTGGCCAGATGAGCGGGGTTTGCAGTTCGGTTTAACCCTGATGGCTGTTATGTAGAAGACTTCAAAGATAAGTGCAGGTTTGTTGGCAAAAGGCAATAGAGTGGGCAGAATGTTTATATTGAATGTGAATTTTCCTGAAGTGAGTGCTGCAATGTTTGCAAATGGTTCACGAGTTGTTGTAGATATAGACATTTGGCATAAGAGAATTGGGCATGTCAATGTGCAAAGAATGAAGTCTATGCAGACTCAATAAATTGTGACAAGGCTACCTAAGTTTAAAGTTGAAGGTATGCAAAAAGTTTGTGAAGCATGTCAATTTGGAAAGCAAACAAAACATGTATTTCCACATGATAGAAATGTGAGCGGGAATGTACTAGATGTTGTGCATTCAGATGTATGGGGTCCTGCGAAGACTATGTCTATGGGTGGCTGGCAGGTACTATGTAACATTCATTGATGACCACACGAGGAAAGTGTGGGTGTACTTCATGAAGGAGAAGAGTGAAGTGTTCACTCATTTTCAGAATTTCAGAGTAACATGTGAATTGTCTAAGGTCAGATGGAGGGAGAGAATACTTCTCCAATGAGTTCTCTGAATTCCTACAAAAGAATGGCATTTAGAGACAATTTACATGTAGATACACTCTGGCAAAATGGAGTTGCTGAGCGAAAAAATAGGCACATTGTACAGATAGCACGGGCATTGATGGCTAAGAAGAATATGCCACATAGCTATTGGGCTGAAGATGTGTTTACAACAGTTTATATCATGAACATGACTCCTACTGCAGCCATACATGATGTAACACCAGAGGAGAAGTTTACTGGCAAGAAACCTGATTTGTCTCACTTGAAAGTTTTTGGATGTATTGCATATGTGCATGTCCTAGATGAGTTACATACCAAGCTGGATCCAAAAGCAACAAAAATGCGTGTTATTGGGTATTCCCTTGAGCAAAAGGGATATAGATGTTATAATCCTACTACACGTGAATTGAGGGTAAGCAGGGATGTTGTATTTGATGAGATGAGTAGTTGGTATACTACTAAAAAAGGATGCTGTTGGGGCTGATGTAAGTGGAAATGTGGTTGCACAGAATGCAGGTCAGCAATCATAGTCATTGAGTGGACCAGGAGAGTCCTCATCCAGTGGTTCTGTTGTGATAGACCATGGAGTGGTAGGCTGCGTCATAATACCAGCCCTGAAAATGTAGTTGGTACATCACATAAAGGCAAAGAGAAAGTGGTTGATCCCCTTGGTATGCCTGATATTTCTACAGGGCATTCTCTTGTTGATGGAGATTCTAGTGGCTTGAAGATGAGCCTTGATGTGAGGAGCTTGGGATTCCAGCAATGAGGACACCTGGTGTGAAGAAGGCTATGGAAGCCATGAATGCAAAGTTACAAAGATCTAGAAGAGTCAAAAATCGAGTGCAGAGGTTGACTTATGCTGGTTATGTGGCACATCACTATGCATATATGGCAAAAGTTGTGCAGGTTGTAGAACCCACATGTTTTGATGAGGCTATTGGAAATGTGTGTTGGGAGAAAGCTATGGATGAGGAGATGGATGCATTGTATGGAAATGAGACTTGGGATTTGGTGCCATTGCCTGAAGGCAAGAAAGCTATTGGCTATAAGTGGGTGTATAAGGTGAAACATAATAGTGATGGTAGCATAAGCATGTACAAGGCTAGATTGGTAGCCAAAGGATATGCGCACACACATGGGATTGATTATGAGGAGACATTTACCCAGTTGCAAAGATGAAAACTGTGAGAGTCGTGATTGCCAGGGTTGCAGCTAAAGGCTGGTTTTTACATTAGATGGATGTCAAAAATGCGTTCTTGCCATGGTGACTTGCAAGAAGAGGTGTATATGGATCAGCCCACCAGCTTTTTAGAATACAGGTCACCCAGAGTATGTGTGTAAGCTTTGTAAGCTGAAGCAAGCTCCATGAGCATGACATGACAAGATTGCTGAGTATCTTGTCACTATTGGTTTTTATATGGCAGATGCAGATCACTGTTTATATGTGCGCAAGAGTGATAAGGGTATTGTGATCACCATTTATGTAGATGACCTTGTTGTTGGGGGTGACAACTTGGAAGAGATTGAGCATGTGAAAAGTCTTCTCAAAAGGAAGTTTGAGATGAAGGATTTGGGAGATCTGCGCTAATTTTTGGGAATTGAGGTCATTCGGACACCTGAGGGCATTTCGCTGTCATAGAGACAGTATGCATTGGACATGTTGTCCAAGTATGGGATGGCTGATTGTAAGCCAATCTCGGTGCCATTAGATCAAAATGGCAAAGCTTAGTGCGGATGCAAGTTATGTGTTGGAGGATCCCACTATGTACATGAAGATTATGGGGAGTTTGATCTATGTCACGATCAGTAGGCCAGATTTGAGCTACACTGTTGGCTTAGTGAGCCAGTTTATGTAGGTTCCGCGTAAACCACATCTTGATAGTGTGCAACGCACACTATCAAGATGTGGTTTATGTAGAGAGCCAGTTTATGTAGGTTTCGCGTAAACCACATCTTGATAGTGTGCGACGCACACTTCGGTATTTGAGGGCCACTATTGATTATGCATTGTTTTATGTAGCAGGTGTACCATTGGAGCTATATGGGTACACAGATGTAGATTGGGTAGGTAGCATCTCAGACAGGAGATCTACCAGTGGATTTATGTTTTCATTGGGGAGTGCTACTGTGACATGGAGCAACAAGAAGTAGCCCATAGTTGCCTTGTCAAGTACAGAGGAGCTGCAGTGGCAGTATGTGAGGCAGCTTGGTTATGCAAGCTACTTGCTGATTTGGAGTTGCATGTGGATAGAAAGGTTGTCATATATTGTGACAATCTTAGTAGTATACAGTTGGCCAGGAACCCAGTTTTCCATGTGCGGATGAAACACATTGAGTTACATTACCACTTCATTAGGGAGAGAGTCTTGGCAGGCGACATCGACTTGGCCTACTTCAGCACACAGGATGAGGTTGCTGACATCTTCACGAAGGCTTTGGGAGCTGAGAAGCTCTGCAGATTTCGGGATATGCTTGGAGTTCATGAGCTGGAGTTGAGCTTGAGGGGGATTGTTGAGATGTCAAGCTCAACATGAGCTGACACTCACGAGGCGCCTACATGACCATTTGACATTTATATCACTGGCGAGTTTGGCAGCTAGCACCAACATATCTTCGCCCCAGAGTTTCTACAGCTCGACTACACCAACTAGTCCACATCTACCCACTCTACTCTTAGCGTGTTCACATTATGGACCGCTTGTATATACTCTATTATGTGTGTTAGTCACTTTATCTTTTTTGTAGACCTCTTTTGTTGTGTGAAGAAGAATAAGAATTTTCAGCCTCTCACCTTGTGTGCTCTCTTCTAGGGTTTGTGCGAGTGTGTATGTGTTTGCAAGAGCTCAAGCTCGCTTCTCCCCTGCATCTTTTCACGTGCTTGAGTTCTTTAGATTGAGCTTGCCATGCAATGTTTTCGTTCCTTGTGATTTCCAACTATTGCTCTATTACTCAAATATGATCTCTCGTTTGTGATGGAGTCATATATTGTCGTGAGTGCTGATGCTGAGCTGAGCACTAATATCTTCCTTTGGCTACATTATAGATTTTCATGTGGCAATTGCTCTTGCTCTTGCTCTTTTCTTTTGTTTTTTGCCTCAAGGCTTTTATGTAGATCTTGGATCTGTGCTTGGCAGCTCTTGCAAAGTTTGGCTTCCACTTTCATGTTGTTGCTCTTTCGTTTGTTGGCCACCAGATCCTTTTGCTGATTGTTAATGGTTGTTCAGCTAATTTCTTGGACTCTTTGGATCCTTTTCTGTCATGTATGTCTTTGTCCCATTATAGTGGCATGAGTAATGGCTTACATTTGGGAGGAGGTAGAACTATGAAGTCCTTGATTAGCTTTATATTCTCCTCTTAGCATGCTAGCTGTGTCTTCTGTGACTTCTTGTTTTTACACCTGCATCATCTCCATAGGCAAATGTACCATCGATTTCTTCATCTTCATCCTTTGCCTCTTGGATTTGTAGCTTTCCCTTAGTGAACGAGCAATTCTCTTGCGTCTACTTTTGCTACTTGATCCACATTTTGGATTATCTTTGTAGCATGGTCATCTATTTTTGTTGCTCTATCAGCATACCCTACCATCTTCATTTTGACTTATCTTAGCTGTTGGTAGAGCTCATTATTTGTATCTTGAAGTTATAAACAACAGCCTCCAGCACTAGCTCATTCTCTTTGTTGATGTGGCATGCTTCTCTTTTCCCAGCTCTATCTCTACTATTGGCTTGGAAGGGATTAGAGCAGTGGAGGTTAAGCGTGCAGTGGCGTAAACACTAATGGGATGGGTGACCTCCCAAGAAGTGGCCCCTAATTTCCAACATGGTATCAGAGCCAGGGAGGGCATATTGGGATGTTGTTAGCAGAGCTGGTGGACTTGCCAATTCATCTTGGAGCTGAATGAAGGCCGAATGCGTGTATAACTAAGAAGGCTACATTGTGCTGGTATGTTGGAATAACCGGGTGACATCTCTGTGAGAGCAGGAAAACCTCTCCCAAGTGTCGTTAGAGCCTCTGGGTACCCTACGTCTTGGTCATCGAGGGAGGGTGTTGGAAGATCATGGTCTGCAGACCACATGCATAGTGCCACGGATAATGAGATCATACATAAATAACAGAAGGTTAGGGCTGTTATCGTGCCTCCTCCACCAATTTTCATGGCTTGGAAGGGATTAGAGTGGTGGAGGTTAAGTGCACAGTGGCGTGAACACTATTAGGATGGGTGACCTCCCCGCAAGTGGCCCCCAATGGTTGAGTAGGGTTTGCAAGTACGCTTTAACCTTGAGGGCTACTATGTTGAGGACTTTAACATAAATGTCATTTGGTTGTAAAGGGCAAAAGAGTGGGCATAATGGTTATGTGAATGAGCGGCGATTGAAGTCTATGTAGAATTTAGAGATTGTTATAGGTTTGCTAAAGTTTAAGGTGGATATAATCCATAAAGTATGTCAAGCATGTCGGTTTGGAAAGCAAACAAAGAATGTATTTCCGCATAATAGGAATGTAAGTGAGAGAGAACTTGAAGTATGTGAAGCATGTTGGTTTGGAAAGCAAACAAAGAATGTATTTCCGCATAATAGGAATGTAAGTGAGAGAGAACTTGAAGTATGTGAAGCATGTCGGTTTGGAAAGCAAACAAAGAATGTATTTCCACTACTAGGATGGGTGACCTCCCTGGAAGTGGCCCCCAATGGTTGAGCAGAGTTTGCAAGTACACTTTAAGCTTGAGGGCTGCTATGTTGAGGACTTCAACATAAATGTCATTTGGTTGCAAAGGGGAAAAGAGTGGGCATAATTTCTACATTGGATATAAACATGCCGGAGCTATGTTTGCACAAGGTCTAAGTGGATGATATAGTTATCTGGCACAAACATATTAGTCATGTGAATGAGCGGCGATTGAAGTCTATGTAGAATTTAGAGATTGTTACAGGTTTGCTAAAGTTTAAGGTGGATAGAATCCATAAAGTATGTGAAGCATGTCAGTTTGGAAAGCAAACAAAGAATGTATTTCCACATAATAGGAATGTAAGTGAGAGAGAACTTGATGTGGTGCACTCACATGTATGGGGGCTGACAAAGACGGAATCAATGAGAGGATGTCGTTACTATGTATCTTTCAATGATGACTACACAAGGAAGGTGTGTGTAAATTTCAAGAAAGAGAAAAGTGAAGTGTTCACTCACTTTTTAGAATTATAGAATGTTGGCTGAAAAGTAAATAGATTTACAGGTTAAGTGCCTAAGGTCAGCAGATGGAGGGGGAGATCACTTTCACCAATGAGTTTAACGAGTACTTGAGAAAGCATGGAATTCAGAGGTATACTCTGTAGTAAAATGGTGTTACATTGAGAGGAAGAATACGCACATTATAGAGGTTTCTTGTGCATTGATGGCTAAGAAGAGCATGCCTCATCATTATTGGGATTTGAAGTGACTGTAGTTTACATTGTGAAAAGGAACCCCACAATGGCAGTGCATGGTGTGACTCCAAAGGAGAAGTATAGCAAAAAACCAAGTTTGTCACACTTGAAATTATTTGGATACATTGCATATGTACACATTCCTGATGATCTACGTAGTAAGTTGTCTTTTCCCTGTCTTCTAGTGCCATCTTGTGGACCTGATTAGAGCCGTTTGAAACCATCCAGAAGAAAATACATTTTATGGAAACAACCTCATCCAACAATAAACCTATGAAGGGAAAAGGAAACGAACCCGAGATTGTTACAATATTAAGTTTTTTCCAATCTTTACAAACTCTCAATCTTTAGATTTTTCATTTGCACAATCACTATGGGTTATATCCATGTGGCATTTCTAACCAGTGATAGAAAATGTATTCGACTTTGAGTAGCTTTTGATTTCCTCCTTGACTTGCTCGACATAGTTAGGGTTCATCCTATAGCGTGCTATTATCGGATTAGCACTCTATCTTCCTTAAGGTTTATCCAATGATGTTAATAAAAAATGGAGTCAATTCCATTCAAAGACGTCTATGTATTCACAACTAGTAGTGAGATAAGGCTTTCCGCAAAAATGTATTCAAAGACGTCTATGTGTTCACAACAGTGAGATAAGGTCTTCCCAAATTTTTCACTCCAATTGTGTGTGATGATTGTTGAGAGCTTTGATAGCCCAAGCTCATCTACATCTTCATCTATGGCAGTACATCATGAGCTTGAGAGGGCTATGAGATTCAAGCTCGATGTTAGCTTATGCTAGTTGCACACTGTGCTGGCATGTTAGATAGCAACATGTGTGAGACATAAATGACCGCATCTAGCTGGTCATAGTGTGTGGACATTAGCTAGGGTTAGCTGTGTGTGGACACAACACAAGTAGTGTGTTGTAGATTATGGATTAATGGTTTTAATGCATTGTGTGAGAAGAGAGATGGCTTCTCTCTATGGTTAGGGTTTGATAATACATTAGGGTTTGCTCCTGTGTGTGTGTCTCCTCTCCCTCTACCTATTTTCATCATGGTATTAGAGCTTGGTGCTCTCTATTAGGGTTTATGAGTGAGTGAGTGAGAGAAGAAGCTATGAAGAAAAGCTGTGAAGCTTGCCATTGGAGCTGTGAAGCTTGGAGCACACCAATTTTCATCAAATCTGAGAGCTTGGTCTATCGGGTAAGGACTACTAAACATCCTTGAGTGGATTGCAGGTGCAAAAACACAAACAACACCAGATTTGAGTTGGCCAAAGCAAAGAAAAATTCTGTTTTGCAAGCTCTCCATTGAAGCTTGAGCGTGGTGAATGTATGAGGCAAATGGTTGCAAATCTGACAAAGAATCTTGTATCTGGCAAATGGGAATGTGTTGGCAACTCATGTGCAAGCCCTACATTGAATTTGGAGCAAAGTTGATGCATTTGAGTGGAAATTCACTGTTTTGAATCCCTCACAAAAACAGAGAAGAGATGTTCATTGTGGATGAAATTGGAGCTGGTTTTTTGTAAAAATCACTACATTGATGGATTGGGTACATACCTAGGAGTGTTGGGGACTCACATCTACCTTCAATTACCACAACAAAACACCCAATTCCCCTCGGGAGTAGGCGGCGCGCAGACTGTAGGGAAGAAATAGTGCAGAATTCTCAATACTATGCTAGGTGGAGGCCAAATTCAAGTCTTGTGACTGATTAATCCCAAAATCTCCTTAGCAATTTTGTGGTACACATACTTGAGAAGGTTGGTTGGAACAATTATGCATTATGGAGCTGAATAAACAGGCTGTCTATAGTGATTAGTGAAACAAAGGGTCATTAATCGACTAATTACTCTCTCAACTTAAACAATTGGTCTAATTCTTTTTACATGGAGTTAGTAGACATCATTGCTAAGCTAATGAATGCATGGTCTCTCAATTTGGACAAGAATCAAAGGAATTAGAGCACTTTTACTACTGGTTTTTATTGGTTTTTCTCAAAATAGAGAAGGGGATTTGATATTTTTGGTATGTATGCACCTTGGTTGGTGTTAATATGCAACATTGAGCTTGTTTAGGTGTCAATGCGAGTTATCCACACTTGATTGAAACACTACATTGCAATTTGAAGCCTTGAAAAGCGCAACAAAACATGGTACTTTGGACTGTGCATGCCAGTTCAATTTGAATGCAATAATCAGAGTGAATTTGTACATCAACAGCGTATGCCAGTTCAATTTGAATGCAATCAGAGTGAATTTGTACATCAACAGTGAAGTTTGTTGAGTACTTTGGAGTATCTGGAACACTTATTAGAGTGTGGTTGAGCTGAGGAAGGCTCATTTATAGAATTGGACGTGTGCAGAAGTGCATTTGCATTGAGCAAATATGTCAGACAACCCACTACAGATTGTGGGTGAGAAGTTGGATAGAAAGAACTTCCAGGCATGGAAGTACAGGATTAAAGGCTTTCTGAAGGGAAAAGGATTTTGGAACCTTGTTACAGGTGCAGAGCCAGAGATGAAACTACCCCGACAACCTATACAACAACAAGTTGTAGCTCATAAGCAATGGTCAGAGAGAGCATACAAAGTTTTGCATTACTTGTCTATATGTATCTCGGATGCTATACTCATATATATACATGATGCTGAGAATCCCAAGGATGCATGGGATACATTGGTAAATTGTAAGTCTCAGTTGAGGCAACAGATTCATAATGTGAAGCGGAAAGGAAGGAGTATTCATGATTATGTGTACAAGAGATAAAGAAGTATGCAGATGCATTGGCAACTATCAATGCCCCCATGCCTGATGATGATCTGGTAGACATTGCCTTGCGTGGTCTTGGCAAGGAGTACAAGTCTTTTGATACATCTATCTCTGTTTGGAGTATAGGTTTACCAGATTTTGATGAGTTGGTTTCACTCTTGCTTGTTGAGGAAATCAAACTTAGTGACTCTTTTCTATTCTTAAAGGGGATTTAGAGGCCGGGGGAGATTTGCATCACGAGTTCGTAATGGTCGTGGATGGTAGGATAGGTCACCCACAACAGAATGTTCAGCCTTCATATGGTGCCAGAGGTGGTCGTGGATATACACCTCAGAGAGGCAGAGGTAATCCTCGTGGAAGAGGACGTTGGCAAGGCCAACAAACATCTATGAAAAATGTGGAATGCCATTACTGTGGGAATTTTGGCAATATGGCATGTGATTGTTACCGCAAACAAAATGATTTAAGAGGGGGTAGAGCACAACATGGTGGACATTATGCACAACACGGTGGAAATTATGCAAATGGTGGAAATTTTGCATCAAGTAGTAATGATGGAAATTATGCAAATGGTGGAAATTTTGCATCAAGTAGTAATGATGGCAGTGCAAATCACTTGTTTGCCATGAAACATGTCGTGGGATCTATGATGACAAATGCTGACAGTGATGATACTTGGTATATGGACTCTGGAGCATCAAACCATATGACTTGTCATGGCGAATGGTTTGAGCATATGAAGCCAATGGATGTGAAAGGCTATGTGGAGACAGGAGATGATTCCCAACATGCTATCACACATGTTGGAAGTGTACCATTGGTGATGCACAATGGTGAAACAGAGTCTGGTAGATGTCTTGTATGTGCCTTCTATTACAAAAAGTTTGGCCTCAGTTGGTCAAATGGTGGAAAACAGGGTTTACAAGTTCGTTTCAACGAGCATGGTTGCTTCGTTGAGGATTTCAAAAATGGATGTAGAGTCATTGCCAAAGGCAAGAAAGAAGGCAGGTTATTTAAGTTGGATGCTGGGATTCCTGAGTTGAAATCAGCCATGTTCTCTAAAAGCCGAAATGTGGTACAGGACATTGACATGTGGCATAAAAGGATTAGACATGTGAACATACAAAGGTTAAAGAACATGCAGGCAAGAGGCATTGTTAGTGGGTTGCCTAGATTCAAGTATGATGGGAATATGCAGGTCTGTGATGCTTGTTAGTTTGAAAAGCAAGCAAGGTGGCCATTTCCTAAAGAAGGCAACATGAGTAGCAGGCCACTTGAGATAGTTCATAGTGATGTATGGGGTCCTGCACAAAACCCATCCATATGTGACATTCATTGATGATTTCA
This sequence comes from Cibotium barometz, assembly GCF_041138505.1. NCBI lineage: Eukaryota > Viridiplantae > Streptophyta > Polypodiopsida > Cyatheales > Cibotiaceae > Cibotium > Cibotium barometz. Next base: position 33,172,597 of record NC_141063.1, on the reverse strand, counting down.
GCAGAATGACTTGGATTTAATTTCTCAGAGAGAAAAGTGAAGTGTTGGGAAAGTCTATGGACTTCAAAGCTTTTGCAGAGAAGCAATATGGCTCTTGGATAAAATGTTTGAGGACAGATGGAGGTGGTGAATACACCTCACATGCTTTTGAGAATTTCTTGAGAAAGCATGGCATAAGAAGGCAGTTAACTTGCAGGTACACATCTTAGCAAAATGATGTTGTTGAGAGGAAAAATAGAGTCATTTGTGATGTGGCCAGGGCAACGCTTAATGAAAAGAGCATGCCAGACTATTATTGGGCAGAAGCGTGTGCCAAAGCAGTGTATGTACTTAATAAGACACCCACAACAGCCATACATGGATGTACGCTAGAGATGTGTCTTACAGGTTTTTCCCTCATGAAGGAGGTGCCTATTTCACATGTGTGGGAGATTTTTAAACTCCCAAATAATGAGATATTTTTATCTCTCCTCTCTCCTGTTTCAACTAGATCCAAAAAGTGGACTAAACTGACCCAAAAATGGTCAAAAATTGACCAAACTGATCTGGAAAATTCTAGAATCAGTTGGCTTGGTTAGAAGCTCACTTTCTCCTATAAATAGAAGCCTTCCCCTTTGTTGAAGCTCAATAGTGTTTTGCACTATTACCCTGCCTCTCCCAAGTGCCAAAAACAGTGAATTTTACTCATAATTCATTAGTTTTTGACCTTCCCTCTTCTAAAAGATTGGTGGCCACTCTTGTTTCAAACAAGAGTAGAACCCTCAAACCATCAAGCCAAAGGAAAGCTCTCAAATTATCCATGTAAGTTGGAGATTCTTCTCTTTTCTATTTCTTTTATGGTTTTTTATGGTTTTTGTCTTCTCTAAAATGAAATGATGTTATGCCTCATTGAAAAAAGGCATTCCCCTCTCTTCTTTAGTAAATCCAACCATTCTTTATCCTAGATGATTGATTATTGGATAAAATCAAGTTTTTCATAATTTTCTCTTAAATAAGTAGAAAATATTTACACTAGAATGATTTAAATACTCTTGGTGAACTTCTAACTAATTTTAGTGAGTAAAAATTAAAAAATAGTCAGCCATACAAAGGAGGTTATGGCGAAATTTTTTGAAAATTTGTGAGATAAATTTCATCTTTTATTAATAAAAAATAGTAATCCCCATCGTTAGAGTATTCTAAAAGTGTCATTTTCATTCATGCATAGAAAGATGCATATTGATTAATTTTTATAAAAGAATGATTTTCAATAGAATTAAATTCTATGAAAGATACTTATTGATAATTTTTTTATTATGAAAGTGTTACTTTCTTCATTATGGATTTTTATGCATAAAATAATGCATAGAAGTATATTTTTTATTACAAAAGAGTTACTTTCATCATATTGATTTTTATGCATAAAAGAATATTTTTATTATAAAAGTGTTACTTTTACCATAAATAATTTTTATGCATAAACATATGCATAAAAGATATTTTTTATATTAAAAGTGTGATTTTCATCATAAATGGTTTTTATGCATAAAAGATATTTTTTTATATTAAAAGTGTGATTTTCATCATAAATAATTTTTATGCATAAATGGGTGCATAAAAGATATTTTTTTTAATTAAAAGTGTGATTTTCATCATAAATGATTTTTATGCATAAATGGGTGCATAAAAGATATTTTTTTATTAAAAGAGTGATTTTCATCATAAATGGTTTATATGCATAAACATATGCATAAAAGAAATTCTTTCATGTTAAAAGAGTGATTTTCATCATAAATGATTTTTATGATGATAAAAGTGTGACTTTCATCAGAATTAGATTTTATGCATAAATAGATGCATATAGAATTTTTATATTTAAATAAGGGTTCTCTTAATCCTGTGTTTAATTTCCACAAAAATTAGAAAAAAACGAATAAGTAGAGAAGAAATGCTACCGTTTCATATTCACTAAGATGGTAATGAGAAAATTCAATTAAACTATCAAAGTACATCTCGACCCTAATCAATGGGTCGGACCAAGTTAATGGAGTTAAGCAATCTTGTCTGTACATAGCTTTAAAAGGGCTTATCTCGATACTTCGGTGATAAGAAGCATTGTAGGCGAACTCGACTAGGTGCAGATAGCTTAGCCACTTCTTGGGTTCCCTGCCAACAGCATGACTGAAGTATATCTTCGATTCCTTGGTTTACCCTTTCGGTTTGACCATCGGTCTCAGGGTGATAAGCTGTGTTGAGATCCAAGAAAGTTCCCACTGCTTTGAAAAATGCAGTCTAGAACCTTGAAGTAAACTTGGGATCTCGATCACTTACTATTCTCATGGGTAGGCGATGCAATCTAAAGATTTCTTTGAGGAACACTCTGGCCACATCCACTGCAGTGTAGGTTTCTTTTACTGGGATCAGATGGGCAACTTTGGTTAGTCTGTCAACTACCATGAAAATGGAGTTGTAACCTGATTGCACTGAAGGTAATCCAGTAATAAAGTCCATACTGATACATTTCCACTTCATTTGGGAGATGTCCAATGGATGCAACTTCCCAGGCATTTTTACTCTTTTAGCTTTGACTTTCTAGCATGTCAGACATTGACGTACATGATTCAATACATCCTTTTTCAGACTAGGCACCAAAAGAAGATTTTCTTTACAGACATGTAGGTTTTGATGAAACCTGGATGTCCTGCTATAAGGCTATCATGGGCTTCCTTCAGAATTTGATCCTTGGTTCCCTCATCATTGGGAATGCATAGCCTGCAATTATAATACATAATGCCATCATCTAGGCTGTATGTACCCTTGAACTCTGTTCAACTCTTGTGGAGTTGAACAGAATGCCATATCATCTAGGCTGTACCCTTGAACTCTGTTCAAACTCCTGTGGAGTTTTGCTTTCCTGCATAAGTAGGGTAGCAATAGGGCCAAAGAATCTATCTTGTATGATCTTCTCTCTTGCTTCAATAATCAAAGGATTTGATATTACAGTAATTGCAAGCAAGGAGGCTTTTCTGCTGAGGGCATCTGCTACCACATTTTCTTTGCCTGGACGGTACTTGATTTCAAAATCAAATTCCTGTAAGGTTTGCATCCACCTTCTTTGGCGCATGTTGAGGTCCTTCTGAGTAAAGATCCACTTTAAGCTTTGATGATCTGTCATCATCAAAGTGAATCTTTTTTCCAATAGGTAATGTCTCCACAACTTTAAGGCATAGACTACTGAAAGTAATTCCAAGTCGTGGACAACATAATTGCTCTCATGCGTTCTGAGCTTTCGGGATTCATAGGTCACTGCATGACCTTCCTGCATGAGTGCACCTCCCAGGGCAAAACCACTTGCATTAGTTACTACCTCAAAGGGTAGAGAGAAATCTGGCAGCTTCAGAACGGGACTGGTTACCAAGGTGGTCTTGAGCTTATCAAAAGCACTCTGGCACCTGACAGACCACTGAAATGGGGTATTCTTTTTGAGAAGGTTAGTCAGGGGGGAAGCTATGAGAGCATACTTTGGTATAAAAATTCTATATCAACGAGTCAATCCCAAGAATCCTCTGACTTCTTTCACTGTCTTTGGTTCAGGCCAATCTATGACTGCTTGGACTTTTGCGAAATCTGGAGAAATTCCATCTTTGGATACCAGAAAGCCCAAGTATTCAACGTGGTCGGTAGAGAAAGTGCATTTGCTCTTTTTGGCAAAGAGTTGGTGCTTCCTTAGAATCTCAAGAACTTTTCGGACATGAGCTGCATTCTTTGAGTAAATCAGAATGTCATCAAAGAAAACTAGAACAAAATCATCCAAGTATTCTCTGAGGATGTCCTGCATTAGGCGATTGAATGTAGCTGGGGCATTAGTTAATCCGAACGGCATGACAGTAAATTCATAATGCCCATAGCGAGTATTGATGGCTATTTTCGGTATATGTTGATCATTGATCCTGATCTGGTAATACCCGGATTTGAGATCTATTTTTGTGAAGATCTGGGCTCCATTTAGCCTGTCCAAAAGCTCATCAATTCTTGGGATAGGATACTTATTCTTAACTGTCAGCTAATTTAGACCTCTATAGTCCACACAGAGTCTAAGCGTTCCATCTTTCTTTTTCTGAAAGAGAACTGGCGCACCCCAAGGTGAAACACTGGGTCTTACAAACCCTTGTTCTAACAGCTGTCTAAGCTGTTCCTTGAGTTTGATGGCTTCAGGAACTAGCATTTTGTACATGCGCAGGGCTACTGGCTGAGCTCCGGGGTCAATTCAATCACATGATCTACTTCCCGAATTGGAGGCATTTCAGTTAGCTCTGCTGGGAATAGATCATCAAATTCATTTAACCATTCTAGTTCTTTAGCCTTAAGCTTTGAGTCTACTGGGTTCATTTTGACAACATAAATTTGCTGCTTCTTTCTAAGTCCTTTTAGCAACCTAGAAGCTTTTACTAACTGAAGGTCTGGGGATCCGAAAACTCCAGTTCCTTGAACTTTGTTCCCGTGAAGGTCAAGGAAGGAAATGGTTCCATTGTGACAGTGTATGTCAGCTTGATTTTTGTGGAGCCAATCCATTCCAAGGATCCCGTCAAAAACTCCCAGAGGTAAGACTTGGAACTGACAGTCGGTTACATTACCATCTAGATTGAACTGGATAAGATCTGTCTCATGGTGAGTGAAAAGAATCTTCCCACTGGCCAATTCAACTTGCATAGGTTTCCCTGATTTCTGTTCTAAGACTACTTACGCAAGCATCCAGGGGAAATGAATGAATGAGAACTGCCTGAATCAATCAAAAGCTTAAAAGGCTTACCCTAATATTCTGCTGGAGTATGGATGACTGAGAACTGAGGGTTAGGTCCTTGGTTTTCAATTGCAGCAAAGATCTGCCCTCTTTCCTCTTCTACTACATCTGAAATTGTGACTGCTCTGGCTGCTGTGCAGTCTGAGGCGGAACTCTTTCTCTTTGGTTGCCCCAGTTTTGGGAGGGAGTTCTGAGGTTACTCTGGACAGAGGCAGATGGCTGAGCTGGAGCTCTTCTGGGGTTACCTTGGCTTGGGCGAGATGGACCTTGATTAGACTGGTATGAAGAGGTTGGTCTCTGAATTCGGGGTCCTTGACTTCCCTGTCCCCTTGACATGGCAAGAGTCGGGCAGTCTTTCAGTTGATGACCAAAACCTTGGCATCCAAAACATCGGTTTTCACTTCTGAGTTCATCCTTCTGATTTCTTGAAAGAGGTGGGGCTCCTGAGAAAGTATTCTGGGGGAAGGGTCTTCCATCACTTCGGAATCTTCTTGCATCCTGATTTTGATTCGGGCCTTGCTGCCTCTTTGGAGGTGGAAAGTTTGAAGTACTTCCCTGGGCTTGGAATCTTTTAAAGTTAGAGGGTGCAGGCTTTGGCAGGACCTTTACTACAAAGGCTTTGGCAAAATCCTTTGCCATTCTTACTGCTTCAACCATGGACACTGGCTTGGCATTTTTGACTAGTGTATCCAAGGGTTCGTTCATTCCCCGAATGAACCTAGCCATGAGTTGTTCTTCATCTAGAGGTGGTGAATATTTGAGTAGAAGAGCAACGGCTTGGTGATATTCCTCGATGGTTTTGCTCTCCTCCTTTAGCTCTAAGAATTCGTTCATTTTGATTTCCAAAAATCCAGGGGGACAAAATCTATTTCTTAGATAGGTTTTTAGGTCGTTCCAGGACTGAGTATTTCTATCCAGACGGTTGGTGTCACAGTGGTTCCTCCATGCTACCCTGGCTGTTTCCACTATTTTTAGTCGGGCAAGAGCCATTTTGCTCCGCTTATTGTAGCCTGTGACATCAAAATATTCTTCCATGGCTTCCACCCATTTCTCCACAGCCTCGCCTAGGTTCTCTCCTTCTCCTTTGAAGGGTCCTGGGCTAAGTCCTATGAAGAGCCTTGCGAACATCAGGGTCAAGCTCGTCATCTTCAGAGAGAGGGTCTGGCTGACGGCCACGATTTCCTCATCTCATGATTCTGTCAAAAATTTATATATTATTAAATTTTTATTTTGATATCATCCACGAGATCCTAAGACTTAAGAGGTTCAGAAAACAATTTCTTAAACAAGACAACGATCTTATTGGAGATCTATGACATATGTCCGATAACAGATTTTTCTTTATCAGATCGTCCGTAAACAATCACTTATACAACAGGAAATTTTTTTCTCTAGAAAACATTTCTATATTTATATAAAAGTTGCAATATGTACATAGAGAAGCTCGGCTCCAGAATCACTGCCTCAGTCGTAATCGTATAAAGAAGCGAAACTGTGAAGAAGATATACCATGGTACACACGATTCATTACACAAAGAGGTGCTGTAATTCTATTTCTCAGGATAAAACGGCTAAGAAGTCTAAAAAATCGGCATGAAGTTCTGAAGTTCCTGGGTGAATGATCAAAGAGTTGAACATGCTGAACAAGCCCTAGTCTTATCAGAATCATGGCCAAGGAATTACTTTGCCTGAGCCTCTGACGCTGACTGGTACTGATATTAATACACCGTCCTCCATTGAACCACATATACCGATGTCGCTCAAGAGGATCAGGAAAGTAAAGACTCTCAAAATGGCGAGCGAGTCTCACTCTGCTCATTCGGGTCGTCGTCGCAGAGTTGATGAGGTGATCAAATGCAAAAGCTATCATATCTTGACTCTGAGAGAGTCCAAGAATTCCAGATAGGTTTGGGGTGTCCATCTATAAATTTCCAAATCAATTTATAAGTTTTCAATTTTTTGAAGTTCATTCTCATAGTATTAACAAGTGAAAAACATTTCTTTCCCAGATTTTCTATTAAAAATTTAGGCAGTTTCCGCTCTGATACCAACTATGAGATCCCTCTGCCCCCTCCGCGCACCGGACTCCCGGCAGAGCTGACAGCGGAAGCAGCCCCCTCATGCGCGGGGCAGGGTTTCTCACTTGGACCTCGCCCATGAATGTCCGGGCACGAGACTAGGCTGGTGGTCACTCCGAAAACCGAAACCGGGAAAATTTTCCATGCCCGGAAAGCGGGGACGATTCCACCTTTTTGAATTTTCTTAACGAATTTTTTTTCTAACAAGATCAATTCTAAACTATCCTTCACCTGAATAAACCAGATAGAAGGAAATTATCATTGATATAATTTGATCATCTGAGTAAATTCAATGCTTTTTTCCTAATCAAGATCAGGCACAGCCGTTGATCCATTCAATTGAGAAATTTATCAGGGAATTAACTAGCTACTCGAATCCTAGCGTAATCCTAAGATTTTTCAGTTTGATTATTAAAACTCCACTGATTCTAGCCTAACCCCATCCGGCCCATGGGTTAGCCACCACCCTACCACTGGAATCGGTAGAACCAAACAAGTACTCACCCACCCATAATTGAAATGCCTTTCTTAACTTTAGCTTTAGAAAACAGATACGCACACACTCCTCTTTAAAACTTTAATATAAAAATAATCCATTGACAAAACAGATATGATCACAGATTTCATAACTCAAAATTTCCATTCAACCCCTTGTTTCATAAAAACAGTACCACTCTGGACTCTCCGTTGGGACCAGCTGGTCAGCAACGAGATCCAATAACAGATTCCAATAATCATTTCGTCAACATATATATATATATATATATATATATATATATATAATTTCATCAATATATATATATATATCTTCCTCGACATATGTATGGGTGTCCTAAGCACCGTGAGCTCGTGCATTGCCTGGTCAGAACTCTCCAAGATCCTACTTAGGTGTCCTGGTACTTCACTTAGGGACCGCTTCGTTGGCTCTCGCCCATCGTACCGGAACCACACCATTTTTCACCATACCCAGGTTGGTCAAGACCTGGGCAGGTTTTTGTCGCGTGAGCTGTCCCTCAAACACTCCCCACCAGCTGTTGTAACCGAACTTCTCTTAGTTAAACACATATGCCAAATGCTCCCTCCAGCATTCTGGCGTAAGACAGTCCTTTAAGAAAACAGGGTTTCTATGCAAGTTTACAGTTTTGATTTTGTTTGAATGCCATGAATAAATCTTAAATCCGTATCCCAATACTTCTAGATCCAGGTTTGAATTCCAAACAGAATTCCTCGAATTCCGTTAACTTGATCCTCAGATCAAAATCAAAAGTCTTAACTTAGTTTCAGATTCGGTGGGAGATTTGAGTACATTTTTTCTGAACTGGGCACATCGTCTCACTGATTGAAACTGACGAAGGAATTAGGTCTTAGTCAATAGTCTGAATCAGAGTTTGGGTCTGGAAAGGTTCTTCCTAAACTATCTTTCTCGAAAGGTATTATTTCAGTTTCTCTTTTTCTAAAATTTCATCCGTCGAATATTTGCTTATAGATTTCTAAAACATGAATTTCCTATGAGGAATAAAATAATCATTTATCTCGATCTCCGACTTTGATAGTTTAATTGAATTTTCTCATTACCATCTTAGTGAATATGAAACGGTAGCATTTCTTCTCTACTTATTCGTTTTTTTCTAATTTTTACGAAAATTAAACAGAGGATTAAGAGAACCCTTATTTAAATATAAAAATTCTATATGCATCTATTTATGCATAAAATCTAATTTTGATGAAAGTCACACTTTTATCATCATAAAAATCATTTATGATGAAAATCACTCTTTTAACATCATGAAAGAATTTCTTTTATGCATATGTTTATGCATACAAATCATTTATGATGAAAATCACTCTTTTAATAAAAAATATATTTTATGCACCCATTTATGCATAAAAATCATTTATGATGAAAATCACACTTTTAATATAAAAAATATCTTTTATGCACCCATTTATGCATAAAAATCATTTATGATGAAAATCACACTTTTAATATAAAAAAGTATCTTTTATGCATATGTTTATGCATAAAAACCATTTATGATGAAAATCACACTTTTAATATAAAAAATATCTTTTATGCATATGTTTATGCATAAAAATCATTTATGATAAAAGTAACACTTTTATAATAAAAATATTCTTTTATGCATAAAAATCAATATGATGAAAGTAATAAAAAATATACTTGTATGCATTATTTTATGCATAAAAATCCATAATGAAGAAAGTAACACTTTCATAATAAAAAAATTATCAATAAGTATCTTTCATAGAATTTAATTCTATTGAAAATCATTCGTTTATAAAAATTAATCAATATGCATCTTTCTATGCATGAATGAAAATGACACTTTTAGAATACTCTAACGATGGGGATTACTCTTTTTGATTAATAAAAGATGAAATTTATCTCACAAATTTTGAGAAAATTTTGCCATAACCTCCTTTGTATGGCTGACCATTTTTCAATTTTTAACTTACTAAAATTAATTAGAAGTTCACCAAGAGTATTTAAATCATTCTAGTGTAAACATTTTCTACTTATTTAAGAGAACATTATGAAAAACTTGATTTTATCCAATAATCAATCATCTAGGATAAAGAATGGTTGGATTTACTAAAGAAGAGAGGGGAATGCCTTTTTTCAATGAGGCATAACATCATTTCATTTCATTTTAGAGAAGACAAAAAAGAAGAATGGTTGGATTTACTAAAGAAGAGAGGGGAATGCCTTTTTTCAATGAGGCATAACATCATTTCATTTTAGAGAAGACAAAAATCATAAAAAACCATAAAAGAAATAGAAAAGAGAAGAAGCTCCAACTTACATGGATAATTTGAGAGCTTTCCTTTGGCTTGATGGTTTGAGGGTTCTACTCTTGTTTGAAACAAGAGTGGCCACCAATCTTTTAGAAGAGGGAAGGTCAAAAACTAATGAATTATGAGTAAAATTCACTGTTTTTGGCACTTGGGAGAGGCAGGGTGGCACTTGGGAGAGGCAGGGTAACAGTGCAAAATACTATTGAGCTTCAGCAAAAGAGAAGGCTTCTATTTATAGGAAAAAGTGAGCTTCTAACCAAGCCAACTGTTTCTAGAATTTTCCAGATCAGTTTGGTCAATTTTTGACCATTTTTGGGTCAATTTAGTCCACTTTTTGGATCTAGTTGAAACAGGAGAGATAAAAATATCTCATTATTTGGAAGTTTAAAACTCTCCCACACATGTGAAATAGGTGCCTCCTTCATGAGGGGAATTCCCCCATACTGAGGTGTCAAAAATGCATCATTTCATCTAAATATCTCTCTTTTTTTAACTATTAACCTTGTCCTTAGTAGTCAACTCTTCATCTTATGTGAGTATTTACTCATTTTTGGGGGATTTTTCTTTTATTCTTCTATTTATATCCTCCCTACATTTGGATGAATCTTATTGGTCCATAGGAACCTTAATTTAAAATTTTAAAAAAATCTTGACCCTCAGGATAATGCCTCTTGAACAGATTATACTTAATTTCTAATGCACCTTCTGAAAATCGTTTTGAACTTCTGTTTCAGGGAAACTTATTTTAATAAGATGAGATATTTTTTTATCTAAAAATATTTAAAATCTTAATACTCTCTCTCTAGAATATTTTCTCTCTCTAGGCCAAAACTGGTAGAAACAAGATCTTTTATATTTCTGAAGAGGGATTTGATTACAGGGGAAGATGCTGGACATCTTGAGAGGCTGGGGAGAAATCTTACAATAGCAGAGCACCAATATCAATACTACATGAATCTCATGATCCCCAGGATCAAATGGAAAAGATAAAGGACTCCTGTCGATGATGAGGCTAGTCGGGTATCCTCTAGGGTAAAATGGAAAAAATACAATTGTCACCTCGAACATGAAGTAATCCATACAACCGCATCCGCCTAGATAAGAGAGAAACCCAAGCCATGTAGACACCAAAGTAATGGCCCTCAAACCACCTAGATCGAATGCAAAATGTGAAGAGCCAATGTCGATGATGCGGTATGGTGCACATCACAGACCTCTAATGTTGATATAGTAGCTCTTGGGCCATAAAGAAAACTCGTAAGTCTATTCTCATGACCATAATGTAAATTTGACATCTGTGGAGTCCAACAAATGTAGGCATGAAAAATGGTCCTGGCACAAAAGAATCATCGTATAGGCCAAGACAAAGGTGTGTCACAAGTGCATCTAAGTGTTGTGCCACATAATCATCCACCATACATCTCAAGTGGCATAGAATGAACCCAAAGATGAATATCTCAACTCCAAAGGTCATAGGATCATGTAGACACCCATGGGAGCCAAATGAACTCATCTCGATGTCGGCCTCATGTAGAATCAAATGGAAACCCATGCCATCTCCAACCCCTGTATCTCTACTCAAAAAGTCGAAGGCATGATCCACTGTATCTATATGTGCATGAGTGTGATCCGACCCATGAACTATATCCTCATGTGCAAGACCCTCTATGTGTGTATGATCATCCAAGATATGAACAGAATCATAGTCATCACTAAAAAATGAAGAGGTATCCTCACATGAAAGATAAATGGTATCATCTCCTAAATCATCATCTATGGCATCCCAAGGCCTCCAAGGTCATCCTCATAAACATGGTCTATCTCCATCAATGATGCCCCTATGTGACCTAAATCCCATGATAAATCTATCTCCTATACTACTCCAATAGTATAGGATCTAAGGAGCTTTCTAGATCAAATGAAATTCTCTCAAAATCTATACCATATGATCTACTATGGATATGATCATCATCCATCAAATCACTGACCATGTCATCCTAACAATCTCTAAAATTATCATCATGATCATGGTCTGATCCATCACTGGAATCCATATATAACCTATGTACAAAGATAGGTCAATCTCTCTAACCATTGGATCTAGGAAAATACTCAAATCAAATGCAAAGCTCTCTAGATCCATATGCATAATCCTCTCTCTCCTACAAAGTATCACCTCAAAAAAATCATCGTTATGCTCATGTATAATGCCTGACTACCTGTGTATGCACTAAACCTAAATGAATGCTACCAAGTATGCTATGAGAGCTATGAGAACTAGGAGTAGAGATAGAATCATAGATATCACCCTGAATAGAAGATCTAAAAGAGTAGTGCCTGACTCATCTAGCAGAAACTCAGGTCTATGCTCCTCATGCACTATCATATGCTCATCAACATGTGAAGTATCATCATCCTGAATCTCACACATTGTAATGGATGCATCATGAGTCAAGAGTTGATCCCCACGATAATCCAATGCATCACTATCTCCTAATTCATCACTAATGATCCACTTGAAGGTAGGTAGACATAGGCGTATCATTAATCACAATGCTCGGAATGCTCACTACCATCCCTCCCATCAAGAGTATGCCCACATGATCTAACTCACACACATCACTATCACATACATCATTATCATGTGCATATATGTCAGTGGAAACATGTGTACGTGTATTACTATCATCATGTGTATGTGTGTGCGATACATCAATATCATCATGTTTATGTGTGCACGATACATCATCATAGGTATGTGGGTGTGATACATCATCATCATCATCTATGCCGATGTCGATGCACTATACATCCTTAGGAACATAATCAAAACTACTCAAGAATGTAGGACACTTGAATAAGAAACCATAGGAGTCATCCCAACTAAGAAAAACTGATCCATCTGTCTCCAAGAAATATCTCAATGAACAATAGTCAAAGGATCTCACTGAATGTGTCAATCTCTCTTATCCCATAGATGACGAACATGTATAGACAATAAACTCCACAACTCCATCCTCCATCTATGGCCTGAGTGAGCTATCTCCTCATCACATGAAATAGATGATGAAGGATCCGATGGTCGAAGTCTGAATGTCCCAAATGTATGCGCAAAGTTGGCAAAAGTGATGTATAATATGATCATGTTGGGTAACCCATGGTACTATGGTACGAACAATCCCAAGTAAGAATCTAGCATCACACATGCGTCCCCAATCATCAAGAGTCACATGATGATGTTGTCGCTTGTCGAAGAAAGAAAGGACCATGGCGAGTAGCAAAGGGGTAATGATAATAATAAACCATGGCTACATGTGAACACTACCTGATCCTCAAAGCATGTGAACAAGGGCTACAATGCACAATGAACTCACACCATGTGTGAATGCACCCAAACTAAGCACCAATGTGTGTAAAAAGAACACTATCCACCCAAATGTGTGAATAAAGCCCACAATGTGCTAAGCGTGTGAACAAGGCTCACAATACACCAATGCACATGAACAAGCACTAATAAAAGCACGAAATATATTGACGCTCTCCACAACTCACAAGACTCAACCCACGCATGAAAGAAGCCCAAAATGTGTAAATGAGGCCCCCAATAATGTGTGTGAGTTCCCCTCAAACCCCCAAACTAGTGTGTGAACCCAACTAACACACTCAAGGCATGTGAAAAAATCCTAACAATCAATCATCAACATAGTAGCTCCATGATCTTATGTAAATAGCCTCTATGCAAACCAGCTCCAAATGCGCATGGCATACCCCTAAACTCTAGAACATGTGGAAATGCAATAGGGTGGAAAATGGGATGGATAAGTGTGGACCAATAGTGTAGAGACACTAAAAGTGGGGTGTGGAAAGGTGGGTAGGGTAGGGTGTGAATCAAAGCGAGTGTGGAAAAGATTAAAAAAACCCTAACATTCAACTCTTTTCAAAAAGGGAAAAAGAAACAAGAGAGAAATCTTCCTCCTGGGTGAAAGCATGTATAGGTGGTACCACTTTTTTCACCTTTTGGTGGTACCACCAATAGCCCCTAAAAGGAGGGAAGTTTAGTGTTTTTAAAATTAGTAATATGGAAAATAGTGGGCCATCATAAAATTAATTGGGGCCCCCTCTTCAAAGCATGCAATGATTTGGCACCCCCCCTTCTCTTAATATGGAAAATAGTGGGCCATCATGAAAAGGAAACGGGCCACCCTCTTTTAAGCATGCATTGATTTGGCTTGTCGCGTGCGCCCCCCTTCTCCCTCTACTCCTCTTCTCCCTCTGCTCCGTTTCTGCATTCCCTCTCACCAAGCGAGCTTCTTGCCCATTCATCCCTCTGCTGCATCCTATTGAAGTGCTTGTTAAGTGGTTTGAAAGTGCTTGTCTAGATACTAAAAGTGCTTGTCCAGGTAGTACTGAAGTGCTTGACAAGAATTTCTCAAGTGGTCTGAAAGTACTAAACATGTGCTTGTCTAGGTACTAGAAAGTGCTGGCTAAGTGCTAGTCAGGTAATCTGAAAGTGTTTGTCAAGGTGCTTAAAGCGCTTGTCAAGTGGTCTGGAATACTTGTCTAGGTACTAAATGTACCTGACAGGTGCTTAGCATGTGGCCTCCAAGTGCTTGTCAAGTGCTTGTGTAGGTACTTCAATTGTTTGGGAAGTGCTGGTCAAGTGGTCTGAAAGTGCTTGTCTAGGTACTTAAAGCTTTTCAAGTAATCTGAAAGTGCTTGTGTAGATCCTAGAAGTGCTTGTGTAGGTACTAGAAGTGCTTGTCAAGCGGTCTTAAAGTACTTGTCTACTACTGAAAGTGCTGTCAAAGAGTTGAACATGCGAAATGGTGCTTCTTAGGAGGACGCATTGTGCTAGCTTGAAAGTTAGAACTTACAAGTTCTCCTTTGGGGGCATGCTATTATAGATTTGTTCAAATACATCATTTGACAATTCATATACATTAGGCTCACCTTCTACCAAGCACATCGGAAACCTGATGCATCGCAGAAGGTGGGAGTAGATAAAAGCAGGGGGCTTGTCATCCAAAAGAACGTAGGTGTCATCTTGGCCATTTACCTTGTTGTAGAAGAGTCCCTCAACGACAAATGAGTTCTTTTGAATACGGTTATGCCATTCATCCCTTTTAGATTTGATGGTCAAGCGCTTGGTTTTAGTGCACTTCAAGGTGTAGAAGTCTGCACACCTGGCTCTTCTGCATTCACTGTGAAGTTCTGGCCAACCATCAAGGCATCACTTAGGTCGTCATGGAGGCCAGCATACATGGGGGCTCCTGGTAACTCATCATCACTGGATGCTTCTCCATCGTTTTGAACATTGACAGTCGGTTGTATTCGCAACAAGTACTACCACCTCTCAACGTGGTCCTTGTTTACACATCTCCTCCATTGGTCTTTCATGCACGCATGGCAAAAGCAGGACAGTGGTCTGCACTGTAGCCTGTGCATATCTGATTGACTGTAGCCATTGACACAATGGAAGGATCGAGACCCTTTGATCTACATGCAATCCCACTCTCTATCTTTGTCTACATCACCGAGCTTGACCTCCTAGAATCTACGATCGACTTTCTTCCCTGTCAATGGACATTCTTTCCTGAGGGTTGCGTTGAGGAATGCCACCACACTTGAAGCGTTATGTAACACCCATCCGTCAGAATTTAGTTGCTCCTGTGTGAGAGCTCTTTTGAGCACCGCACCAGCGCCATCGTGCTCGCCCTTCCCATGGCCGGATGTGAAGAAACTGTGCATCATCTCAATACCTGTCATATTGAAGTATTGGGCTACAAAATAGAAAGGGCGCCTTGCTTTGAATTGTGAAGCAGCGCCATCACAGTGTCGCTTGACACTGCATCCTTGAGCTTTCAGCCACTCATTGTGCAAAATAAAGCAGTGCTGCACAAACAAAGTGTCATGGATTTTGTCATCAGAGATGTAGAAGTGGGTTGTCTTCCGAATGGTACCAAGCACATCACGCAGGTACGAAATGTGGACCAAGATTGTCACCTGAGTTGAATACCAATGCATTGACTGAATTTTGAAGGAGTAATTCTCTGCAAAATCCACTACCGACACCACTACATCATCTCGAAATTTATCCAAACACTCTTTGAATTGTTCAGCTTGCCATCTGTACTTATAATTGTGTTTGATGAAGTATCCCAATTTGCTTTGAAGTAAGGAAGTGAAAGTCCTCGTGCTGACTTGGTGAACATCAAGATCTTTCCGAGTTTTGTCTTGACCGTTCTCATCTACTTCCTGTGTAGGAACGTCGTCAAAAAGCTTGACAGTCATCATAGAGATGTCATCGCTTTTTTCATGTGGAGCCACAATGTTGGCATGTACCCAAAAGACATTGTCTACGGTGATAAGCAGAGTCAATGGGTTTTGGGCACAATATAGACTCCCACAGGTCTGTTAAGCTTGGAAATGTGGCATTGGAGGCCACGCACCTGCGCTGTTCCATCATGAGAACTGAAAACAAGGCACCTGCCAACTGTATGGCCGGCCATGTAGCCCATATCTTCCCTGGCACATTTGATTAAGAGCTTCCTTGAAGTAGACAAGCTGCACATGGTATTCACAGCAACAAGTGTTGTGGTCCTTCAACTTGCGTACGAAGTATGGCTTTAAACCCTCAAAACATCTGAGGGAGATCCTTATGTTAGGATGAGCCACTTGGAACCGCATATAGAAGTCCCTCTGTGAGACAAAGAAGATAAATTTAGACACACTATCAAACATTATCAATCATTCTGAAGCAACCTATAGCATTGGTAAGCATTATGACGCACTTTCAATCAGTGTAAAGCTATGACACTCATTGGGTAAAGCTCTTAGATGCACTTAGTAGCACTTTTTGCACCTGGCAGCACTTGTAAATGGTTGTAAAGCACTATAAAGCACTCTCAGGCATCTGCAAGCACTTAGAAGCCTGAGGATCCATTTAGATGAACTTGGAATAACATGGAATTTCTTGGAAGCACTTGGAAGCACTTAGAAGCACATGGAAGCACTTAGAGGCACATGGAATCACTAGCAAGCACTTAGAAGCACTTAGAAGCACTTAGAACCACTAGCAAGCACTTGGAACCACTAGCAAGCACTTAGAAGCACTTGGAAGCACTTAGAAGCACATGGAAGCACTAGCAAGCACTAGAAGCACTTGGAAGCACTTGCAAGCACTTAGAAGCCCTAGCAAGCACTTGGAAGCACTTACAAGCACTTACAAGCACTTGGAAGTAGTTAGAAGCTCCTGTTATCACTTTTGAAGCTCCGTTAAGCCATTACGAGCATAAGCACTTGGAAGCATTTGGAAGAACTCTCAGGTACTGCTGGCAGCTTTTTGAAGCACTATTAAGCACTCAGAAGCAACAAAAGGCACTTAGAAGCACACAGAAACATTTAGATGCACTTGGAAGCACTTACAAGCACTTGGAAGCAGTAAGAAGCTCCTGTTATCACTTCTTAAGCTCTGTTAAGCCATTACGAGCTTAAGCACTTGGAAGCATTTGGAAGAACTCTCAGGCACCTGGCAGCTTTTTGAAGCACTATTAAGCACTCAGAAGCAACAAAAGGCACTTAGAAGCACACAGAAACATTTAGATGCACTTGGAAGCAGCTAGAAGCTCCTGTTATCACTTCTGAAGCTCTGTTAAGCCATTACGAGCATAAGCACTTGGAAGCATTTGGACGAACTCTCAGGCACTTGGCAGCTTTTTGATGAAGCACTATTAAGAAGCAACAAAAGGCACTTAAAAGCACACAAAAACATTTAGATGCACTTGGAATGACATAAAATTACTTGGAACCACTATGAACCACTTAGAAGCACTTGTAATCACTTGAAGAAGTATGTCAAGCACTATAAAGCATGGTTAAGCAATATATTGCACTGTCGGGCACTCAAAAGTGGTCTGAAAATACTCAGAAGCACTAAGATGCACTCATGACTTGGAATTTCTTGGAATCACCATGAAGCACTCAGAAGCATCTGAAATCAATTGTAAAGCTTCGTAAAGCACTATAATGCATGGTTAAGACTTGTAATGCACTGTGAGGCACTTGCAAACATTTGGAAGCATGGTAAAGCACTCTAATGCCCTATCATACAAAATTTAGTACTGTCAAGCACTCTAAACCACTGACATTTAGAAATCAGTATCGTATAGAAGAGCATATCCGGATACACTATCAATCATAGCGAGCAACTGTGTAGCTCTTACAACACACTCTCAACACAGTGATATACCTGAGGCAAATCGAGTAGATGCACTGGTGGATGCAGTACATGAGCACTCTTGCCTATCCTCTTTTGTGAACAACATCTTTCTTGTTTGGGGAGATGCGAGTTTCCACCGACCAAAACTGAAACACGATTTCCCTGATTTCATTGGTGATGGTGCTTGCCCTATGCAATTGACGGTGACAAGAATCCAAGGGAAGTGACCCTTCCTCCGCTTCATGTTACAGCCAAAAATTGGCCGCAATGACATTCCTTCGATGAACTCCTAAAGCCTTGGCAACTTCTCTACCAGTCATTTGATTGTCAACACCAAATGCACCATTGAGGCATGCCACAACAGTAGCTCGCTTTAAAAACAACTTGTAATTTGAATGGGGTGTCTTCACCTCAAATAATGTATGACAAATGTTAGAGAAAATGAGTCTCTCAACTGTCTCTGACGTGTGCTGCAACACTGAGAACATTGGATGACGGAGGAGCTGTTGTAAAATCTTTGTTTGAAAAGCCCGTTTATTTGTTTGCGCCAGCACTGAAAAATTGCTCTGCAGATTTTCTTTGCCTCTCGCTCATCAATGTCACCATCCTCGCGCGTACGTGCCATCCTCTTCTGAATGCTTCTTTGTTCCCTCTTCTTTGCAACCCAGTAGTTTCGAAGACTTGGCAGAAGTTCTCTCGTGATGTGTTGTGTGATAGACAATGGGGGAAGATATACGGAGCCTGTATTGCCATTTTGTACACTATGAGACTCCATGTGGAGCCAGTTATGAGGGAGCTAGGAGGCTGAGGTTATTGCAAAGAAGACCATTAAAGCAGTTATGAGGGAGCTAGGAGGCTGAGGTTATTGCAAAGAAGACCATTAAAGCACAACTATAGTCTTCATGGAGAGAGAGAGAGAGAGGGAGAGAGGGAGATAGTACAGATGAATACAGCTTGCGCTTAGGCAGGAAGAGAGGCCCTTTTGTGTAGGTGGGAAGCAGAGGCTATGGCAAAGAGAGAGAGAGGTGGAGAGTGAGAGAGAGTGAGAGAGAGAGAGAGTCACAGCAGGCCAATGGATTGCAGGACGAGTGCAGACTGAGTGGAGGAGAGAGAATATTCAGAAGCGTTTAATGGGCACGCCATTCCCTTAATGAATGCTCAGTTGCATTTTCAAGCCCGCCTCTATTTCAAATTTAAGCCTCTTTCTCCTCCCAAAGGGGTGGCTAAAAGGAGTGTCCAAGACACTCCTTTTTGGTACCACCTATACATGTTTTCACCCTCCTGCATTGGTAGGTGACCTGTTTTCTTTTCCTTCAAATGCATTCGCCCCTCTCCTCTCTGCACTAGAGTAAGCACTGCTAGAGCTAAAAGATGATTTTCTTCTCTCTCTCACACTATAGCGGACCAATTGTGCTTCAAATGGTTGAGCCTTCTGAGTGATGAAGTTATTTTGTCTTAGAAAAAATGATGTTTGTTAATGTTTTGCGAAGAAGAATATGAAGCTTTGTGGTTGGTTGAGCCAAGAAAAAGGTGATGAAGTTGAACAAGCTTTTGCGAAGAAGAATATGAAGTGATCTCTCCCCTTGCGTCGGTTTGAGTCATGCTTTGAATGAAATGTGAATGAGCTTATGTGCCTCGGCTTGTGTCATGTGCTTCTGACCCACTGCTGTCTGAATGAAAATATGTGATGCGCTAAATGTTGTGTTGTAATGCCTATCAAATGCCTTTATAAATTGAGAGTCAAGACAAAGGACAATATTCTTTTGAAGACATAAGGAGTATACTACATTATGGTTGCAATGTTCAAAGTCAAAAGGTTGTGAATGCAAAAGCAAGATTTAGATTTTCCATGATGTATGACTTATGCATACAAGGTTGTTGTGTGAGGTCCCTGCCCCCTCCACGGTACCCATGCCGGTGGCAAAAGCGACGTCGACCTCCCGCGCGGGGGGCAGGGATCCACACTCGGGGCCTCGGCCGCAGATGTCCGAGATGAGAGGCTAGCCCGGGCGCGATCCCTCCGAGACTGGGGCCCAAAAGACTCCCCTCGCCCAGAAGGCACGGGCGATTCCGCCATGGGAAAATCTTCTAACAGGGGAAATTACTATAACGAGTCAAAGTCTTAACTAGGTAAACTGATATGACCGAACCTGAAGTCACATAGTCAGATCAAGAAGAGACTTGCACTTGGTCCATGGAATCACCGCTTTTTTCCTCATTTACAAGGCACAGCCGCGGATCCCCTCCCACAGAACAAGGTCTTCTCAGGATTTAAACTAATTAACGTAGCTAATCTTATCTAGTTGTTTCTCAGGAATCCTCCGATCCAGCCTAACCCCATCCAACCCATGGGTTAGCCCGACCACTGTGTTGGTGGGATTTCTTTATAAGGATTTGGTTGTGTTTTTGCCCGGGTATCGAGGAAAAGAGTTCCAGGGCCCCCTAGCCGGCGATTCATGCAAAAATTAAGGTAGGCATACCACGTACACACCCAATATGAAATTACCATTTATAACAGATTCGACTGGCTTTAAAACAATCCTTCAATGAAAAAAGTGAGCCTCTAACCAAGCAAACTAATTCTAGAATTTTCCAGATCAGTTTGGTCACTTTTTGACCATTTTTAGGTCAGTTTAGCTTACTTTTTGGATCTAGTTGAAACAGGAGAGAGGAGAGATGAAAATATCTCATTATTTGTGAGTTTAAAACTCATCCACACATGTGAAATAGGCGCCTCCTTCATGAGGGAAATTCCCCATTGAGGTGTCAAAAAGACATCATTTTCTCTAAATATCTCTTCTTTTTTTAACTAATAAACCTTGTCCTTAGCCAACTCTTCATCTTATGTGAGTATTTACTCATTTTTGGGAGATTTTCTTTTATTCTTCAATTTATCTCCTCCCTACATTTGGATTAATCTTATTGGTCCATAGGAACCTTAATCCAAAATTTTTAGAAAATCTGGACCCTCAGGCTAAGGTCTTTTTTACCTATTTTCAATTTATTCCAATTGCACACTGGAAAGTTCTTTTTGAATTTCTGTTTCAGGGGAAATCATTTTAATAAGAAGGGATATTTTTCCATCCAAAGATATCTAGAAACTGAATTATCTCTCTCTAGAATATTTTCTCTCTCTAGGCCAAAATAAATAGAAACAAGATCTGTTATTATTCTGAAAAGGGGATTGATTACAGGGGAAGAAACTGGACATCTTGAGGGGCTGCGGAGGAATCTTAGACCCAGTGTCTCACCTTGGGGTGCACCCGTTCTCTTTCAAAAAAAGAAAGATGGAACGTTAAGACTCTGTATTGACTACAAAGAACTGAATCAATTAACAATTAAGAATAAGTATCCTATTCCTAGGATTGATGAACTTCTGGATCGGTTAAGTGGGACCCAAATGTTCACAAAGATAGATCTCAAATCCGGGTACTACCAAATCAGAATCAAGGAACAGGACATCCCAAAGACAGCATTCAATACTTGCTATGGGCATTATGAGTTCACAGTCATGTTGTTTGGATTGACTAATGCCCCGGCGACATTCAATCGTCTTATGCAAGATATTCTCAGAGAATACTTGGATGATTTTGTTCTTGTCTTCTTTGATGATATCTTGGTATACTCAAAGAATGCTGTAGACAATGAAGATCATGTGCGCAAGGTCCTGGAAATCCTAAGGAAACACCAACTCTTTGCAAAGAAGGTAAAATGTTCTTTCATTGTTGACCAGGTGGAATACTTGGGATTCATAGTGTCAAAGGATGGGATTTCTCATGACCCCGCAAAGATCCAAGCAGTCGTAGAATGGCCAAAACCCAAGTCAGTAAAGGAAGTCAGAGGATTCCTAGGGTTAACCGGATGGTATAGGATCTTTATACCTAGGTATGCTCAAATAGCATCCCCCTTAACTAACCTTCTCAAGAAGAGTACACTTTTTCAGTGGACTCCAATGCATTAGAGTGTCTTTGACAAGTGAAAGACAGCCTTAGTAACCAACCCTGTCCTTAAATTGCCAGATTTTACCAAACCCTTTGAGGTAGTTACTGATGCCAATGGAGGTGGTGCTTTGATGCACAAAGGTCATGCAATGACCTATGAATCCAGAAAACTTAGAACACATGAGAGAAATTATGCCGTCCATGACTTGGAGTTACTCTCAGTAGTGTATGCTCTGAAGTTGTGGAGACATTATCTTTTGGGGCAAAGGTTCACCTTGATGACAGATCATCAAAGTCTGAAGAAGTGGATCTTCACCCAAAGGGATCTCAACATACGTCAAAGGAGATGGATGCAAACCCTGCAGGAATTTGATTTGAAATAAAGTATCGGCCAGGGAAAGAAAATGTGGTTGTTGCAGATGCACTCAGTAGTAGAAAAGCCTCCTTGCTTGCAATAACAGTGGTGTCAAATCCATTGATCAATGAAGCAAAGGAGAAAATCTTGCAAGACAAATTCTTTGCCCCTATTGCTATGCTTCTGATGTAGGAAAGCAAGACTCCTCAGGAAATGAGTCGAGTTCTTAGATACAAACTGGATGAAGGATGCATGTATTATAATAATCGGCTATGTATCCCCAATGATGTGGGAATAAAGGGAAGAATTCTGAGAGAAGCCCATGATAGCCGGATAGCTGGACATCCAGGGTAGGTTTATAAAAACCTATATGTGTGTGAAGAAAAGCTTCTTCTGGCTAAAGGACTAAAAAAGGATGTACTTGTACGGAAATGCTTGATGTGCCAAAGAGTCAAGGCAGAGAGAGTCAAGATGCCAAGGAAACTGTAGCCTCTAGACATTCCATAGATGAAGTGGGAATTTATTAATATGGACTTTGTCACTGGATTACCTTCAGTGCAATCAGGTTACAACGCCATTTTTGTGGTAGTTGATAGGCTAACCAAAGTTGCCCATCTGATTCCAGTGAAAGAAACATACTCTGTAGTGGATGCTGCCAGATTTTTCCTTAAGGAGATCTTCAGATTGCATGGTTTACCCAGGAGGATAGTAAGTGATAGAGATACCAAATTTAAATCAAAATTCTGGACTGCATTCTTTGAAGCAGTAGGAGCTTTGTTGGATCTCAGCATAGCCTATCACCCCGAAACTGATGGCCAGACGGAAAGGGTGAATCAAGTAATAGAAGATATCCTTTGATCATGCTGTGGGGAACCCAAGAAGTGGTTAAGTCATCTACATCTGGTCGAATTTGCTTATAATGCTTCTTATCATCGAAGCATTGGGATGAGTCCTTTCAAAGCTTTGTATGGACAAGATTGCCTTACACCGTTGACTTGGTATGACCCATTGATCAGAGTCGAAATGTCCAAAAAAATGCTTGATGACATGGATTAGCAGATGCAATCAATCCATAAAGATATAAAGGCAGCCCATGAAAGACAAAAGCATTATGCAGATAAAAAGAGGTCAGAGAGAGAGTTTGAACAGTCAGATATGGTCTTCATTTGAGTACGACCAAAAAGAAGTTCCTTATCCTTAGGGAAGTATAAGAAGCTCTCTCCCAGATACTGTGGGCCGTATGCTGTCATAAAGAAAGTGGGTGATCTAGTCTACAAACTTCTTCTGCCTCCCCATCTCAAGGTACATGATGTATTCCATGTCAGTTTGCTTAAGAAGTATGTACCTAGCCCGAGTCACATGCTTGATGATGATGAACAATTGATCTCTCTGACTCAAGATGGTACTCCAACCTGAGGAAATCCTTGACGTTCGGGAGAAGGTTCTTAGGAGCAGAGTCCTTAGAGAGTTTTTGGTAAAGTGGAAGTTCTTTCCTCTAGAAGATGCCACCTGGGAGAAAGAAGAAGATGCCACCTGGAAGTTCTTTCCTCTAGAAGATGCCACCTGGTAGTTCTTTCCTCTAGAAGATGCCACCTGGAAGAAGAGTTGGCGAAGGATTACTCCCACTTTGCGAGATGAGGACATCTCGCGTTTTTCAAGTGGGAGAGGATGTAAGATTCCTCCTCAGCCTGAATAACAAATAAGCCTATACTTCAATCCCTTGTAATCATTCTATGTTTCTGAATGCAAGAAAATATTTTTTTTTCCTTGTTTGGCCTAGTGAGAAAAATTTCTAGAGAGTGGTAATCAATATTGGGATATTTTTGGATAAATAAATTCTACAAATATCAAAAAATGTTTCCGTGAAATACAAAATCAAAATAGATTTTCCAAGGTGCAATTGGAATTAATTAAAAATGATTTAGAAGACAGCCTAAGGGTCAAGATTTTCTAAAAATTTTGGATTAAGGTTCCTATATGGACCAATAAGATTAATCCAAGTGTTGGGATAAGATAAATCCAAAGAATAAAAGAAAATACCCAAAAATGAGTAAATGCCTACATAAGATGAAGAGTTGACTAAGTACTAGATTTATTAGTTAAAAATTATGAAGTATTAATAAAAAAATGAGATATTTTGGAGTAATCATTCATTTTTGACAATTGGTAAGGGGCCCCTTCAAGGAAGCGCCTATTTCACATGTGTGGATGAGTTTTAAACTAAAAAATAATAGGATATTTTTATCTCTCCTCTCTCCTAGATCAAACCAAATCAAAAAGGGAGCCAAATTGGTCCAAAACTTGTCCAAATTCAGCCAAACTGAAGCTGAAAAATTCTAGAACTCAGTTGGACTTAGTTAGTGGCCTCCCTCACCTATAAATAGACCCTCATTCTTTTGTATTCTCATCTGTGAACTAAACTATGTCGGTATTACTCTAAGATAAGCTTATTTTCTATTATCCTCTAAAAATCCTCTACAAATTGAAGAGATTGGAGCTTGTCTCTCTCTTCAATCTTCCTTGGAGACTTCATCAACATAACAAACCAATTGATTGGTTGGGGGCCTCTACTTTGATCAAAGAATCAAGCAATCTAGGAGGTAAAATGTGTTTTATGGTCTTTTTTCTTTAATCTCCAAATGTTTCTCTCTTCTCAACCCCTCTCAAGCTTGAGAAGCATTCAATTGAATGGTTGCACGGGAGGCCGACGCCGCTTCCGCCGTCGGCATGGGTACCGCGGAGGGGGAAGGGATCTCACACAGCTGGTATCAGAGCTTTGTTGAAAGCTAATAAGGATAAACGAATTCTTATCAGAAATTGATAACAAAACTCAGAAAAAGCATTTTTCATAATGTATTTTAATTTCACAAGTCTCATTAAAAAAGAATTTTTAATCAAAGAAATTATTTTTTTAGATGGAAGTTCCATACTTATCTGGTGTTCCCGACCTCACATAGTCACAAGACATGACTGGTTCACCTTCGAGCATCTCATCTCTTCCGCTGCTGCAACTCGAACAAGCCGAGTCAGACTCGCACACCATTTCTAGGATTTATATTCCCTGACCCAGCAGAGAGACGACAGCATAAGTGGTTTGCAAGGCACTATGTCCACGCCTCTTGCGACCGCCATGCAATGCTGAGGTAAAACCTCTCGTTGACCATGATTCTGATAAAGCTGAAAGTGGTACATGGTGTCATCCTATATCATTCAATGCCTATTCTGATAAAGTTGAAAGTGGTACATGGTGTCATCCTATATCATTCAACGCCTTGGAATTTCAGACTTTTATGCCAAATCTACAGACTCCTTAGTCACTTTATTCCTAAGGAGAAGATAATAGCACCCTTGGCAGTAAGTGAACGTTTGTATCATTAGGGCATATGGCTATGGCCCATGGCTAAGGCCCAGTACCGCCGTCTTATGCGTCTCCCGAGGAGATTTTGATTTCTGGAGCCAAGCTACTCTATGTACATATTGAAACTTTTATATAAATAAAGAAATGTTTTTTGGAGAAAAATTGCCTGTCGTATAAGTGATTGTTTATGGACGAACTGATAAAGAAAAATCTGTTACCGAACATATGTCATAGATCTCCAATAAGATCATTTATCTTGTTTAAGAAATTATTTTCTGAATCCCTTAAGTCTTAGGATCTCGTGGATGATATCAAAATAAAAATTTAATAATATATCATTTTTGGTAGAATCATGAGATGAGGAAACTGTGGCTGTAAGCCCCAGGACCCTCTCTCTGAA
Source organism: Cibotium barometz (assembly GCF_041138505.1). NCBI lineage: Eukaryota > Viridiplantae > Streptophyta > Polypodiopsida > Cyatheales > Cibotiaceae > Cibotium > Cibotium barometz. The sequence continues at coordinate 33,146,650 of NC_141063.1, read as the reverse complement.
GATGATGAGCTTGACCCCGACGTTTGCAAGGCTCTTCATAGAACATAGCGAGGACCCTTCAAAGGTGAAGGGGAGAACCTGGGGCGAGGATATGGAGAAATGGTTGGATGCTATGGAAGAATATTTTGACATCACAGGCTATAATGAGCAAAGCAAAATGGCTCTTGCTAGGCTAAAAATAGTGGAAATAGCCAGGGTAGCATGGAGGAACCATTGTGACACCAACCGTCTGGATAGGAATACTCAGTTCTGGAACAACCTTAAAACCTATTTGAGGAAGAGATTTTGTCCCCCTGGGTTTTTGGAAACCTGTAAGATTCCTCCCCCAACCCCCTTTTTGATGTCTAGTATCTTCCCCCGTAATCAATCCCTCTTCAGAAATATAAAGACCTTGTTTCTAACTGTTTTAACCTAGAGAGAGAAAATATTCTAGAGAGAGAATATTCAGATTATGAATATTTTTGGATAGAAAAATAACTCATCTTATTAAAATAAGTTCCCCTGAAACAGAAATTCAAAAAGAAATTTCCAATGTGCAATTGGAATTAATTGGAAATAGGTATAAAGAACCTTAGTCTAAGGGCCTAGATTTTCAGAAATCTTTAGACTATGGTCCAATTAAGGTTTCTATGGGCCAATAGCATCAATCCATGTGTAGGGAGGAGATAAATCCAAATTGTAAAAGAAGATACCCAAAAATGAGTAAATGCTCACATAAGATGAAGAGTTGAAAATGTACAAGGTTTATTAGTAAATAAACTCATATGTAAGGAAGAGGAGTTCTTTAAAGGAGGTGCATATTTCACATAAGATGAAGAGTTGAAAATGTACAAGGTTTATTAGTAAATAAACACATATGTAAGGAAGGGGAGTTCTTTAAAGGAGGTGCATATTTCACATAAGATGAAGAGTTGAAAATGTACAAGGTTTATTAGTAAATAAACACATATGTAAGGAAGGGGAGTTCTTTAAAGGAGGTGCATATTTCACATAAGATGAAGAGTTGAAAATGTACAAGGCTTATTAGTAAAAAAACTATGACACATGTGTAAGGAAGAGGAGTTCTTTAAAGGAGGTGCATATTTCACATAAGATGAAGAGTTGAAAATGTACAAGGGTTATTAGTAAAAAACTATGTGCAATACAATTTTGACACATATGTAAGGAAGGAGAATTCTTTAAAGGAGGTGCATATTTCACATGCTTGAATGAGTTTTAAACTCATAAAAATTGAGATATTTCATCTCTCCTCTCTCCTCATTCAAGTCTAGTTCCAAAAAGTTAGCTTAACTGACCTAAAAATGGTCAAAAAGTGACCAAACTGACTTGGAAAATTCTAGAATCAGTTTGTTTGGTTAGGAGCTCAAATTTTCCTATAAATAGAAGCCTCCCCTTGTTGAAAAAAAACATAGTCTCTTATGCCTTGTTACTCTACTCTACCTAAGCCAAAATATATAGTCTCTTATGCCTTGTTACTCTACTCTACCTAAGCCAAAATATATAGTCTCTTATGCCTTGTTACTCTACTCTACCTAAGCCAAAATATATAGTCTCTTATGCCTTGTAACTCTACTCTACCTAAGCCAAAATATATAGTCTCTTATGCCTTGTTACTCTACTCTACCTAAGCCAAAATATATAGTCTCTTATGCCTTGTTACTCTACTCCACCTAAGCCAAAATATATAGTCTCTTATGCTTTGTTACTCTACTCCACCTAAGCCAAAACATATAGTGTCTTATGCTTTGTTACTCTACTCCACCTAAACCAAAACATATAGTGTCTTATGCTTGTTACTCTACTCCACCTAAGTCAAAATATATAGTGTCTTATGCTTGTTACTCTACTCCTCCTAATCCAAAATATATAGTGTCTTATGCTTTATTACTCTACTCCACCTAAGCCAAAATATAGAGTGTCTTAGGCATTGTTACTCTACTCTACCTAAGCCAAGAGCTGTGAATTCTTTAATAATTCACTAGTTTTTGATACTTCTCTCTTTCTTCAATCCCCATTGGTGGCTCCATCAACATACTAAACCAATTGATTGGTTGGGGGCCTCTACCGTGAATAAAGAATCGAGCAAATTATAAGGTAAGTATATTGAATTTTGATCTTTTCTATAATTACTCAATGATTCTCTCTTCTCAACCCCTCTCAAGCTTGAGAAGTTTAATTGGTATGGTTTTTTTAATGCTATTGAAGTTAATTGGTGAATAGTAGTGAAGAGTTACATAATTTAATAAATGCTATAGAAGTTAATTTCCACTTATATTTAAATTCTAATGGTTTTTATAATTTCTCTCTCTCACTCAAGAAATGGTCATACTCATGACCCATTCTCAATCCAAATGAAGCTTTTCATAAAGCTTTTCCTTAATCTAAGATTAAGCTATGCTTGAGGCCAAATTAATGGCTTTTTGCTATGCTTTTAGTTTATGCACATTGATGATTCAATCCATTATGGATTGATGACCCAATTAGAGACCATTCTAATTGTTTTCTTAATGATCCAATTAGAGACCATTATGGATTGATGATCCAATTAGAGACCATTCTAATTGTTTTCTTAATGATCCAATTAGAGACCATTATGGATTGATGATCCAATTACAGACCATTCTAATTGTTTTCTTAATGATCCAATTAGAGACCATTATGGATTGATGATCCAATTAGAGACCATTCTAATTATTTCTTTAATAATGAGCTTTATCCCTTAGAAAAAAAAATTGAGATTTATCAGTCATAGTAGCGGAGCTATGGCAAAATTTTTATAGAAATTACGCATAAAATAAATTCATTCAAAGCATAAAAAGAGGACTTCCTACCATATTCTAGGAACTATCATCCTAGATTAATTAAAAGAATTTTATTATGCATGGAGATGTGGATGTTTGCATGTAGATGTAGATGTATAGATGTAGATGTGGATGTGGAGGTGGATGGATGCATGTAGATGTAGATGTATAGATGTAGATGTGAATGGAGATGTGGATGTATGCATGTAGATGTAGATGTATAGATGTGGATGTGGATGTATACATGTAGATGTAGATGTATAGATACGGATGTGGATGTGGAGGTGGATGTATACATGTAGATGTAGATCTATAGATGTAGATGTGGATGTGGAGGTGGATGGATGCATGTAGATGTAGATGTATAGATGTAGATGTGAATGGAGATGTGGATGTATGTATGTAGATGTAGATGTATAGATGTGGATGTGGATGTATACATGTAGATGTAGATGTATAGATACGGATGTGGATGTGGAGGTGGATGTATACATGTAGATGTAGATGTATAGATGTAGATGTGGATGTGGAGGTAGATGGATGCATGTAGATGTAGATGTATAGATGTAGATGGGAATGGAGATATGGATGTATGCATGTAGATGTAGATGTATAGATGTAGATGTGGATGTGGAGGTGGATGGATGCATGTAGATGTAGATGTATAGATGTAGATGTGAATGGAGATGTGGATGTATGCATGTAGATGTAGATGTATGGAGGTGAATGTGAATGTGGATGTGGATGTATGCATAGAGATGTAGATGTATGCATGTAGATGTGAATGTACGCATATAGATGTGGATGTATGGATGTGAATATACGATATGCGATGTGAGGGAATCTGAAGTGATGAGATAGAAATGATGTGATGGGATGAGTATACATATAAATGGAATATGGAATAAGTAATGTAGATTGATGAAGGATAATGTGGAAAAATGAAAGTTAAAATAGAAATTGTGTTGTAAACTGTTTGTAAATACTGTTTGTAAATGCTGTTTGTAAATGATTGTTTTATGTCAAGAATGCTGGGGGGAGCATTTTGACCGTCTTGTGATTAAAGTCGTGATGGTAAAGTTGCAACTGCTGACGGGGAGTCAATGAAGGACGTCTCGCGTAGCAAGGTCGGCCGAGGTCTTGACCAGCCTCGGTGCGATTAAAATGGTGAGCTTCCGGTACGGTGGATGAGGGGCCAAGGAAGCGGCCTATGCGTGAAGCGCTAGGTTACCTGCGAAGGATCCTAGAGGGTGCTGACCATACGGTGCTCGGGCTCTGGGTTGCCTAGGATACCCACGCGTGCGTCGAGGAAGATATTGGAACAGAGTTGGAGTTGTTTTCTGAATCGGGCATGGATCTGGTTGATTGACCTTGCTGGTCTTCAATGGATGAGTCCATGGCCCCTTATATGGATCTGTTGGTTGATCTTGCTGATCTTCAACGAGAGTCCATCTTGATAAGTGATTATATTGCCAAGTATTAAAGGCTAGGAACTATTGAAACGGCCCCTGAGCGTTCTAGTTGCCAATGATGCCATATATACTCTGATGAAGGAATGATGGAAAATTATTAAAGGCTAGGAACTATCGAAACGGCCCCTGAGCGTTCTAGTTGCCAATGATGCCATATATACTCTGATGAAGGAATGATGGAAAATTAAGAATCAATGGGATAAATTGGAAGATTGTGATCAGTGATACTATGGTTTTATTAAAGGATTGTTTTAAACTGGTTGAATCTGATTGAAAAAGGCAATTTCATATTGGGTGTGTGAGTGGTGTGACTAGTTTTATTTTGCATGAACCTCCGGCTAGGGGGCCTTGGAACTCTTTTCCCTGGTACCCGGGACAAAACCTAACCAAAATTTTAATTGGATCCCATCACTACAGTGGTTGGGCGGTTGGCTAACCCATGGGATCGGATGGGGTTAGGCTGGACTGATGGATCCGTAAATCGAGACTCAAACTTTTGTTTTTACGATAGAAAAAAAAAAAAAAATTCCGGACAGAAACTGTTCTATGGATAGGAATCAACGGCTGTGCCTCTTGAATGGGGAAAAAAGCGTTGATCCCAATGATCCAAGTGCAAGTTTCTTCCTTGAACTGACTATCTTATGGATGTAATCGGATCATCTCGATCAGAAATGATCTTGACTACGTTAGAGTAAAAAGTTATCCTGGTGGAATCGCCCGTGCTTTCCGGTAAAGGAAGTTTTTCCGGGTTCGGTTTTGGAACAACCGACGGATTAGTCTCTTATCCGGATATCCGTGGGCGAGGCCCCGAGTGTGGGACCCCTGTCCCGCGCGAGAAGCGCTACTTCCGCTGCCAGTACCCCGAATCCGTTGCTCGGTGGGAACAGGGATCCTACAGTTGGTATCAGAGCATTTGGTTAATAAAGATCAACTGAGAAGACAAATATGTCAAAAATTTATCAAGAAACACAAAAAGGTTATAATTGTGTGATATAATTCATACAATTTGATATTCAAAACTGAAATTCATAATTTGGTAATTGGTTCTCCAGATAGAAGTACCGCGATTATATAGAATCCCTAACTTGCTTGAGGCGTAGACATGATATTATTTACCTTATAATTCCAAGGGCCGTGACTACGCGTATATACCGAGAGTATACTGCAGCTCTTTACTGACAGTATATACGAGTAAATCTAAGACTTGAAATTATAAGCGTTAATGCTATCTAGATGATGATTTCGAATGTGATTGATATGATTTTTAATTCTTTTTGAGAATGAATGAATTGATTTGGATTCTGATTGAAAATGCTGATTGAAAAATGTTGATTTTTAAAAATTAGTTGAAATATAATGAAACCACAATGAGGGGGAATGGGACGAGTCCTTGTGATGATATTCATAACTAGAATGATGATGACGAATTCAGCAAATCACTATGAGATTAGTGGGTTGTGCTGTCAGATTGCTACTGTTAATACTTGACCGGTAGATCAAGTTAAGGGATGTCAAATTGAGAACTTGCTTAACTGAAATTTCCGTGGAGGAATGTTCCGAAGGAAACTTTTCAGTCTAATGGACCTTATCATGTTAAAGATATGAATGATATGATCTGAATGAATTGTTATTTAATGATGAGTTCTATATAAGGGATAATTATCCCAGTGTTCTGTTGGGTTGACCAGAATATAAGGAACCCCAGAATAAAATTGGATCTTAAGAATAAGAGCTGTCCTCTACCTTGCGAGATGAGGACATCTCGCACTTTTTAAGTGGGGTAGGATGTAAGATTCCTCCCCAGCCTTTGAGGTATACAGGAGTAAGAATCTCCCTTTCTGATCTTATAATTATTCCCTCTCTAAAATAAAAGAAAGTTTTTGTTTAAAAAAAAGGAAGACCCTTTCCCTAGAATACTCTCAGGAGTCCCACATGTTTTAAGGATTTAGAACAATGAGTTTAGAAGTGAGAATCGGTGTTTTGGATACCAAGGTTTTGGTTTTCATTCGAGTACGGCCCAAAAGAAGTTCTTTATCTCTTGGGAGTATAAGAAGTTATCCCCCAGATATTGTGATCCTTATATCTGAATTCAATGAAAGTAGGTGACTTAGCCTACAAGTTTCTTTTATCTCCTCATCTCAAAAATTCTTAATGCCTTCTATAGAAAAATGTGTCAAACACAAATCATGGAAAGACGGTAAAACTTCAGTGGCAAGTTACCGTTGGCTTCTAAGTTACGCTAGCTCCTTCCTTTATATAAGTCGTAACTTTTATTTGTCGCTCACAGTAATCTTACTCCCATCAATCTCCTTTCTTTCTTAATCTCCTTCATGGCTTGGCAACAAGAATTAGTTTTATCCCTGATGATTTCTCACCTTCAAGACGCAAGAGAGTCTGTGAAGAAAGACTTTATAGAACAGTATGAGCGCTCACTTTTTCCTCACCTAGGAACTTCTGTAGCGCAGACCAAATGGCGGACCTATCAAAACATAACTAGGGTAACACCCTGGGGTCAGCAGCACTTTCGTAACAATGTTCGCTTGGCCATGGTTATTGAAGCTTTGGGTTTGGGTCCCCGATACTACTGTGTCATGAGATCAAGGCATCTTGGGTTTTCTGAGCGGGTCTTCTTACTGGCATGTTTTCTTCCTCATGAGAAGATATGCCTTTACCCCGTTTTTGGCTTGTCTCTTAGAGGTCCTTTTGTTAGATCACCTCATACCACTGAGATAGGTGCGGCAATAACCAGCAGAATCATTCCCATAGATGAGTTACCCTATACTTGTGCAGCTTGTGAGGACTGCTTTTGTGACCATATGATGGACGGGCTTATGGAAGTGTAAAGAGTTCTTCTATCTTTACTGTATAAGTCCCGTGAATGAATAAAGTTTAAATCTTGTTCTTATTTTGAATCTTGCTCTCTTTAATACTTTTCTTGGTGGTTAATTGTGATTAAAATTTTTCTCTAAGTCTCATATTCGTGCATCTTGCGAAATTATTCCAAGTTGCGAGATGAGGACATCTCGCGTTTTTTAAGTGGGGTAGAATGTAAGATTCCTCCCCCAACCCCCTTTTTGATGTCTAGTATCTTCCCCCGTAATCAATCCCTCTTCAGAAATATAAAGACCTTGTTTCTAACTGTTTTAACCTAGAGAGAGAAAATATTCTAGAGAGAGAATATTCAGATTATGAATATTTTTGGATAGAAAAATAACTCATCTTATTAAAATAAGTTCCCCTGAAACAGAAATTCAAAAAGAAATTTCCAATGTGCAATTGGAATTAATTGGAAATAGGTATAAAGAACCTTAGTCTAAGGGCCTAGATTTTCAGAAATCTTTAGACTATGGTCCAATTAAGGTTTCTATGGGCCAATAGCATCAATCCATGTGTAGGGAGGAGATAAATCCAAATTGTAAAAGAAGATACCCAAAAATGAGTAAATGCTCACATAAGATGAAGAGTTGAAAATGTACAAGGTTTATTAGTAAATAAACTCATATGTAAGGAAGAGGAGTTCTTTAAAGGAGGTGCATATTTCACATAAGATGAAGAGTTGAAAATGTACAAGGTTTATTAGTAAATAAACACATATGTAAGGAAGGGGAGTTCTTTAAAGGAGGTGCATATTTCACATAAGATGAAGAGTTGAAAATGTACAAGGTTTATTAGTAAATAAACACATATGTAAGGAAGGGGAGTTCTTTAAAGGAGGTGCATATTTCACATAAGATGAAGAGTTGAAAATGTACAAGGCTTATTAGTAAAAAAACTATGACACATGTGTAAGGAAGAGGAGTTCTTTAAAGGAGGTGCATATTTCACATAAGATGAAGAGTTGAAAATGTACAAGGGTTATTAGTAAAAAACTATGTGCAATACAATTTTGACACATATGTAAGGAAGGAGAATTCTTTAAAGGAGGTGCATATTTCACATGCTTGAATGAGTTTTAAACTCATAAAAATTGAGATATTTCATCTCTCCTCTCTCCTCATTCAAGTCTAGTTCCAAAAAGTTAGCTTAACTGACCTAAAAATGGTCAAAAAGTGACCAAACTGACTTGGAAAATTCTAGAATCAGTTTGTTTGGTTAGGAGCTCAAATTTTCCTATAAATAGAAGCCTCCCCTTGTTGAAAAAAAACATAGTCTCTTATGCCTTGTTACTCTACTCTACCTAAGCCAAAATATATAGTCTCTTATGCCTTGTTACTCTACTCTACCTAAGCCAAAATATATAGTCTCTTATGCCTTGTTACTCTACTCTACCTAAGCCAAAATATATAGTCTCTTATGCCTTGTTACTCTACTCTACCTAAGCCAAAATATATAGTCTCTTATGCCTTGTAACTCTACTCTACCTAAGCCAAAATATATAGTCTCTTATGCCTTGTTACTCTACTCTACCTAAGCCAAAATATATAGTCTCTTATGCCTTGTTACTCTACTCCACCTAAGCCAAAATATATAGTCTCTTATGCTTTGTTACTCTACTCCACCTAAGCCAAAACATATAGTGTCTTATGCTTTGTTACTCTACTCCACCTAAACCAAAACATATAGTGTCTTATGCTTGTTACTCTACTCCACCTAAGTCAAAATATATAGTGTCTTATGCTTGTTACTCTACTCCTCCTAATCCAAAATATATAGTGTCTTATGCTTTATTACTCTACTCCACCTAAGCCAAAATATAGAGTGTCTTAGGCATTGTTACTCTACTCTACCTAAGCCAAGAGCTGTGAATTCTTTAATAATTCACTAGTTTTTGATACTTCTCTCTTTCTTCAATCCCCATTGGTGGCTCCATCAACATACTAAACCAATTGATTGGTTGGGGGCCTCTACCGTGAATAAAGAATCGAGCAAATTATAAGGTAAGTATATTGAATTTTGATCTTTTCTATAATTACTCAATGATTCTCTCTTCTCAACCCCTCTCAAGCTTGAGAAGTTTAATTGGTATGGTTTTTTTAATGCTATTGAAGTTAATTGGTGAATAGTAGTGAAGAGTTACATAATTTAATAAATGCTATAGAAGTTAATTTCCACTTATATTTAAATTCTAATGGTTTTTATAATTTCTCTCTCTCACTCAAGAAATGGTCATACTCATGACCCATTCTCAATCCAAATGAAGCTTTTCATAAAGCTTTTCCTTAATCTAAGATTAAGCTATGCTTGAGGCCAAATTAATGGCTTTTTGCTATGCTTTTAGTTTATGCACATTGATGATTCAATCCATTATGGATTGATGACCCAATTAGAGACCATTCTAATTGTTTTCTTAATGATCCAATTAGAGACCATTATGGATTGATGATCCAATTAGAGACCATTCTAATTGTTTTCTTAATGATCCAATTAGAGACCATTATGGATTGATGATCCAATTACAGACCATTCTAATTGTTTTCTTAATGATCCAATTAGAGACCATTATGGATTGATGATCCAATTAGAGACCATTCTAATTATTTCTTTAATAATGAGCTTTATCCCTTAGAAAAAAAAATTGAGATTTATCAGTCATAGTAGCGGAGCTATGGCAAAATTTTTATAGAAATTACGCATAAAATAAATTCATTCAAAGCATAAAAAGAGGACTTCCTACCATATTCTAGGAACTATCATCCTAGATTAATTAAAAGAATTTTATTATGCATGGAGATGTGGATGTTTGCATGTAGATGTAGATGTATAGATGTAGATGTGGATGTGGAGGTGGATGGATGCATGTAGATGTAGATGTATAGATGTAGATGTGAATGGAGATGTGGATGTATGCATGTAGATGTAGATGTATAGATGTGGATGTGGATGTATACATGTAGATGTAGATGTATAGATACGGATGTGGATGTGGAGGTGGATGTATACATGTAGATGTAGATCTATAGATGTAGATGTGGATGTGGAGGTGGATGGATGCATGTAGATGTAGATGTATAGATGTAGATGTGAATGGAGATGTGGATGTATGTATGTAGATGTAGATGTATAGATGTGGATGTGGATGTATACATGTAGATGTAGATGTATAGATACGGATGTGGATGTGGAGGTGGATGTATACATGTAGATGTAGATGTATAGATGTAGATGTGGATGTGGAGGTAGATGGATGCATGTAGATGTAGATGTATAGATGTAGATGGGAATGGAGATATGGATGTATGCATGTAGATGTAGATGTATAGATGTAGATGTGGATGTGGAGGTGGATGGATGCATGTAGATGTAGATGTATAGATGTAGATGTGAATGGAGATGTGGATGTATGCATGTAGATGTAGATGTATGGAGGTGAATGTGAATGTGGATGTGGATGTATGCATAGAGATGTAGATGTATGCATGTAGATGTGAATGTACGCATATAGATGTGGATGTATGGATGTGAATATACGATATGCGATGTGAGGGAATCTGAAGTGATGAGATAGAAATGATGTGATGGGATGAGTATACATATAAATGGAATATGGAATAAGTAATGTAGATTGATGAAGGATAATGTGGAAAAATGAAAGTTAAAATAGAAATTGTGTTGTAAACTGTTTGTAAATACTGTTTGTAAATGCTGTTTGTAAATGATTGTTTTATGTCAAGAATGCTGGGGGGAGCATTTTGACCGTCTTGTGATTAAAGTCGTGATGGTAAAGTTGCAACTGCTGACGGGGAGTCAATGAAGGACGTCTCGCGTAGCAAGGTCGGCCGAGGTCTTGACCAGCCTCGGTGCGATTAAAATGGTGAGCTTCCGGTACGGTGGATGAGGGGCCAAGGAAGCGGCCTATGCGTGAAGCGCTAGGTTACCTGCGAAGGATCCTAGAGGGTGCTGACCATACGGTGCTCGGGCTCTGGGTTGCCTAGGATACCCACGCGTGCGTCGAGGAAGATATTGGAACAGAGTTGGAGTTGTTTTCTGAATCGGGCATGGATCTGGTTGATTGACCTTGCTGGTCTTCAATGGATGAGTCCATGGCCCCTTATATGGATCTGTTGGTTGATCTTGCTGATCTTCAACGAGAGTCCATCTTGATAAGTGATTATATTGCCAAGTATTAAAGGCTAGGAACTATTGAAACGGCCCCTGAGCGTTCTAGTTGCCAATGATGCCATATATACTCTGATGAAGGAATGATGGAAAATTATTAAAGGCTAGGAACTATCGAAACGGCCCCTGAGCGTTCTAGTTGCCAATGATGCCATATATACTCTGATGAAGGAATGATGGAAAATTAAGAATCAATGGGATAAATTGGAAGATTGTGATCAGTGATACTATGGTTTTATTAAAGGATTGTTTTAAACTGGTTGAATCTGATTGAAAAAGGCAATTTCATATTGGGTGTGTGAGTGGTGTGACTAGTTTTATTTTGCATGAACCTCCGGCTAGGGGGCCTTGGAACTCTTTTCCCTGGTACCCGGGACAAAACCTAACCAAAATTTTAATTGGATCCCATCACTACAGTGGTTGGGCGGTTGGCTAACCCATGGGATCGGATGGGGTTAGGCTGGACTGATGGATCCGTAAATCGAGACTCAAACTTTTGTTTTTACGATAGAAAAAAAAAAAAAAATTCCGGACAGAAACTGTTCTATGGATAGGAATCAACGGCTGTGCCTCTTGAATGGGGAAAAAAGCGTTGATCCCAATGATCCAAGTGCAAGTTTCTTCCTTGAACTGACTATCTTATGGATGTAATCGGATCATCTCGATCAGAAATGATCTTGACTACGTTAGAGTAAAAAGTTATCCTGGTGGAATCGCCCGTGCTTTCCGGTAAAGGAAGTTTTTCCGGGTTCGGTTTTGGAACAACCGACGGATTAGTCTCTTATCCGGATATCCGTGGGCGAGGCCCCGAGTGTGGGACCCCTGTCCCGCGCGAGAAGCGCTACTTCCGCTGCCAGTACCCCGAATCCGTTGCTCGGTGGGAACAGGGATCCTACAAAACCAAAATGAACGAATTCTTAGAGCTAAAGCAGGGGAGCAAAACCATCGAGCACCAAGCCTTTGCTCTTCTACTCAAATATTCACCACCTCTAGATGAAGAGCAACACACGGCCAGGTTCATTTGGGGAATGAACGAACCCTTGGACACACTGGTCAAGAATGCCAAGGTAGTGTCCATGATGGCAGAAGCTGTCAAAATAGCTAAGGACTTTGCCAAAGCCTTCATCGCCATGAAAGCCCCGCCAAAGCCAGCTCCCTCATCCTTTAAAAGATTTTAGACACTGGGAAGTTCTTCCAACTTTTCGCCTCCAAAGAGACACCAAGGTCCTAACCAGAATGTGGAGACAGGAAGCTTTAGAAATGAAGGAAGACATTTCCCCCGAAGTACATTCTCAGGAACTCCAGCTCTCTCCAGAATGCAAAGGGAAGAACTTCAAAGCGAGAACAAATGCTTCAGATGTCAAGGATTTGGGCACCAGCTAAAGGATTTCCCATCTCCTTTGGTGGGCCAAGGAAGCAAGGGTCCCAGAGTTCAGAGGTTGACTCCTTCATTTCAGTCGCGAATCAGGGTCCCCGCGCGCCAGAATCAGGGTAACCCAAGAAGAGTGCCAGCTCAGCCTGCAGCCTCCATGCAAAGCAGTCTCCAAACTCCCTCCCAGAATTGGGATAACCAAAGAGAGAGAGTTCCACCTCAGATTGTAGTAGCCAGAGCAGTCTCACCATAGCTGAGGAAGTAGAGGAAGAGAAAGGACAGATCTATGCAGCAATAGAGCATCAAGGGAATAATCATCAATTCTCAGTCCTCCAAACTCTAGTAGAGTACCAGGGTAAGCAATTCAAGCTTTTGATTGATTCACGCAGTACTCATTCTTTTATTTCCCTAGGATGTCTGCGTAAATTAGTCCTAAATCAAAAATCAGGGAAACCTATGCAAGTGGAATTAGCCAGTGGGGGAAGATTCTTTTCACTCACCTTGAGACTGACCTTATTCAGTTTAGCCTAGATGGGAATGTAACAAAGTGCCAGTTCTCAGAGTCCTACCCCTGGGAATATATGATGGATTCCTTGGAATGGATTGGCTCCAAAAGAATCAGGCTGACATTCATTGTCACAAAGGAACCATCTCTTTCCTTGACCTTCATGGGAGTAAAGTTCAAGGAATTGGAATTTTCGGATCCCCAGTGCTACAATTAGCCAAGGCTTCCAAATTATTAAAAGGGCTCAGAAAGAGGCAAGCTGTGTATGTTGTTAAAATGAATCCAGTAGACACAAAATGAATCTAGTAGACATAAAATGCAAGGCTAAAGAACCAGAGTGGTTAAGTGAGTATGCAGATGTGTTTCCTGAAGAGCTGACTGAGATGCCTCCATCTCGAAGTAGATCATGAGATCGAATTAACCCCCGGAGCTCAGCCAATAGCCCAGCGTGCATACAAAATGCTATTCCTTGAAGCCATAGAACTTAAGGAATAGTTAAGACAACTGTTAGAATAGGGATTCGTCAGACCCAATGTCTCACCTTGGGGTGCGCCCGTTCTCTTTCAAAAAAAGAAAGATGGAACTTTAAGACTCTGTATTGACTACAGAGAGGACTGAATCAATTAACAATTAAGAATAAGTATCCTATTCCTAGGATTGATGAACTTCTGGATCGATTAAGTGGGACCCAAATGTTCACAAAGATAGATCTCAAATCCAGGTACTACTAGATTAGAATCAAGGAGCAGGACATCCCAAAGACAATATTCAATACTCGCTATGGGCATTATGAGTTCATAGTCATGCCGTTTGGATTGACTAATGCCCTGGCGACATTCAATCGTCTTATACTACAAGATATTCTCAGAGAATACTTCGATGATTCTGTTCTTGTCTTCTTTGATGATATCTTGGTATACTCAAAGAATGCTGCAGACCATGAAGATCATGTGCGCAATGTCCTGGAAATCCTAAGGAAACACCAACTCTTTGCAGAGAAGAGCAAATGTTCTTTCACTATTGACCAGGTGGAATACTTGGGATTCATAGTGTCAAAGGTGAAAAGATGCAGGGGAGAAGAGAACTCAGTTGGACTTAGTTAGTGGCCTCCCTCACCTACAAAAAGACCCTCATTCCTTTGTATTCTCATCTGTGAACTAAACTATGTCGGTATTACTCTAAGTTAAGCTTATTTTCTATTATCCTCTACAAATTGAAGAGATTGGAGCTTCTCTCTCTATAACCTCGCCATGTGAGGCAAAGGATACTGCGAGATACTTTTTCACACATGTCTTTAAGTACCATGGTTTGCCTAGGGAGATCCACATTTTATCGGCAATTTATGGTCGACATTGTTTGCTCTCGTCGCAGGTACCACACTTCGGTTTGAGTTCATATTATCATCCAAAAATGGATGGATAGACCGAGCATGTGAATCAAATCTTGGAAGACTATCTAAGGCACTATGTGCAATTGGACCAAAAGGATTGGTCTAGGTATTTGGACATTGCTGAGTATTCGTAGAATGCTCAACGGCATAGCGCCATGGGCTTCTCGCGCCCTTCGAGTTGAGTTGTGGGTATCAACCTTTCTCTCCAAGAGAACTTGCCTCACAGTCGGTGGCTGTAGTGGCCCCAGTGGGAGGTGCTTTCTTGGAAGCATGGAAGGAGAGACTTGAAGTGGAAAGGAAGAACATAGAGAAGGCCCAAGGTAGATATAAAAAGTATGCCGCTATCTACTCGAAAGGGGAAATGGTTTACTGGAAAATGGATCCAGGATAGTTTAATCTTCCCTCCGAGATAACGGACCACTTAACACGGAGGTATGATGGCCTGTTCAAGATAGTTGAGAAGGCGAGTGATCTCGCCTATAGGTTGGACCTTCCTCCACACATTTAGGTCCATCCCGTCTCCCATATCTCAATGCGTCTCTCCACACCAAAAGATGAGGATCCATAGAGGGTAGTGGTTGATAGGGGGCCAACCCTAGTGGTAGATAAAGGGAGTGAGTTTGAGTTGGAAGAAATTTTGAAGCACAAGGATTGGTGGAAACCAACGTGGCCTAAATCAGGTGTACTTGTGTAAATGGAAAGGAAGGGACTCGTCAGAAAATACTTGGCAAAAGGCAATCACATTGTGGAGGTATGAAGAGATTGTAACTGCCTACAACTCCCTTCACCCCTCAGTCCCACCAAAGAAGAAGAGGAGGTCTGGAATCGAGGGGGGGAGTGTGATGAGGATGCTCATCTAGCAAGGTCGTGAGTCCCACATGCACCCTAGACACACGATGGATCATCCTATCTCATGTGAACTCAACAGACCGAGGCTGTTATGTTGGTTTGAAGGTCATGGGGACCTTTAGTCCAAAGGTGTGAGAGCCCATGTGTAAAAAATCGTGGAAGAACTTAGTCTCAAGGGTGTGATGGCTTCGGGTCTTGGCCATCATATGTGAAACCTTAAGGAGACATGGGCTGGATTTGAAGAGGCACGGTTGAGGGCATCACCCTACATGGGTGCGCAAATGGAAGCCAGTCGGCTGTGAGCAAGATTGAGAGGGAGTGGGCCAAGAGCAAAGGTGTTGCCGACTGTGTGGTCTCTTTAGCGCTCATGTCTCCCTCCCGGGTGCTCACGGAGACACAGCCGTGCCATGCAAGGGAGACATGCAAGGGAGACGCGTGCTTGCGTGAGCATACAGAAACGGGTGCAAAACCCCTCCTGGGTGTGGAGCGGCGTTTTCTTGGGGATTTCTATCCAGGGTGCATTGGTGCTTTGGCGGGGTGCCAGGCCGCTTCCTGAAATTGCATCTGTCCACGGGCCCCGGGATCGGGGTCCTGGACATCGGGCCACAATGCGTCCCATCATGCCAATATATGATATAGCTCGGCTCCATCGGCCATTGAGCGCGTCATAGCGCGATATAACCTTGTCGGGTCACACCCGTCTCATGCATCCCCGGCCCGGCTCCATGGCCTTGTGGTCTCAGATCCATCCATCCATCTCGAATCCATGATCCAACCGGCCCGGCCTCATCGGCCCGTTGGCTCGGCACGGCTCGCCATCCCGGCGGCTTCGCCGTTTCCACCATTTTTCCTTCCGTCGGTTCCATTTCCGCTTCGGCACGATCGCCCTCAAGGTGGGGAGGGCATCCCCCCGGGACACACAGCACCTATTAACCCCCACTACAACCCGGGAGGCCTAATGTGCCTACCCGGTGCGTGAGTGCGTTCTAGTGTGCCTAGATATGGGTCCATGTTTCGCCGCTCCTTACACTTCCTCCCCATATAGATGCATGACTTTCGGTGCGGTCAAGCATACCTCAAGAGCACCATGTGAGGCCGGATAGAAATCCCAAAAATCCCACGCCTCACATACACCCCCCCTTTATGGAATTGACGCCCTCATCAATTGGTTTTCGAACTCGAATGGAGTGCCTTTGTATCATGTTTATTATATTCTCCAACAAGTGCCTACAACTAAGACAAAAGAAAGCGGGAGGTCTTAACCTTGCTTTATAGCCATGAGCAAAGTCAGTGTCTAACCCGTTACAACTGTGCATATTTTTGGATTTTTATCTATGTGTGGCCTGGACTTCAAGCCCCCTGCTCGAGAGTCCCCCAAATCCCCAATGTGCGAGGTACCAAAATGCTGCATTGGACCCCGCTTGACTCCTGTCTAAGCCGAATGTAGATATCTTCAAGACAAAGCAGCACTTGCCTGTTTCTCCTGAATCAAGTATGTTTTGGCCTTCTTGATTGTCGCGTACTCAAGAGTTCCCAATGATATTCCCATCTTCAAGGAGGTCGACCCCATTGATTTTCATAACCCTGTTTCCACTTGGTGTCTCATCTCACCAATCTAATCATCTGCCATTCCAATCCATGTTGTCGACATTGTTGAGGACAAGGTTTTCCTGGTCCTGCCCTAGCTATCTTGACACCAAGATAAGCTTTGCATGTTCTTTTTCCATTGATTCCTTGAATCCGTGGGTTTTGGTGAGCCTATAGCTCTGCTATTACCCATGTGCACTAAGGTGTTGAATCCTTCTGGGACATGAGTTACAGAACCTGACTAACGCTAGCTCAGCCTCTGCACAATGATTCTTGTCTTGTCTATCTCCTGCAACCATGTATAGGTTCTTTTGACCATTATGTCATGATTAACCTGTTTAGATCCTGGCCATACGATCCTTGAGCTTGAGTTTGCTCTAGCCTTCATGACACCATGTTGGCCTTTACATAATCTCTCACCTTTGGATGTTGCACCCTTGTAACTATGAGCCTTGATGCTAGAATGTTTATTTGCTCACACTGCATGACCCTAGTTGCTCGGATGTTGAAGCTTGAGGACACAATTAGCTTAGTAGGCTAATCCTAAGTCACCTGTTTGATTTGTCTTCGAGCCTTTGAGTACCTGTTATGCATCTTGTTTGCCCTTTGAACGGCTAAGTATAGATGCTGCCAACAAAAAACCAAGTGTTGTCTTGGAATCCAATGAACACTCTGCCACTAAGTATTCATTCATACATAACACAATTGCCACCTTGTGCACATGCAGTTTTCATCTTTAACTTCACTTGGCCCAAGTCTCCCCATCTGACTCCGATGAGAGCAATTGCCACCTTGCTGCTACATGCAACCATAAGTACATTGCCACCTGCACTCCTCGCTGTTTCCATCTTCAAGTTCTCTTGGTATGCATATGTGCCTTCATGGTCCTAACTTGACCTCATGTAGCACGTTGTATTCCAAAATCTGTTTACCCTCCCTAGATTTCTCCAGTTTGGGCTGGTATGGACCCCGAAGTGTTTGCCACACCTAAGAGTCCATGGATTATAGTTTCGATTTTGTGACCTTCTTGTGCGATACTGGTTGCACGGCCACTTTGATACGACCACTATGTTGGGTCCTTCTGATGATATGATATATATATGACTAGGGAATATTGGTGCCATGATTGGACTCACCCTCACCCGAATGATGATGTCTCTTGCCAGTTTTACTTGCTCGGCTTCTGCCAACCTTCTGTCGACTCACATGATGATATAGATGATGGGGTTATTGGTGCCATCTTTGGTCTTACCCTCACCCGCATATCAATGGTGAGAATGGTTTTCGCTTCCCAGTCGCTTCCACCAACTCAATCTGAAACTGACAGCTTTATTTGCCTAGCTGCCTGATATATGGGGGTTCAAGCCCCTTGGATGCTGCCAACAGCTGACAGGGGTTCAAGATCCTTGGATATGATTGCGTCTGGAATGGGGGTTCAATTCCCTTGGATGCTGCCACTAGAGCTGACAGGGGGTTCAAGCCCCTTGGATATGATTGCGTCTGAAAATGGGGGTTCAAGCTCCTTGGATGCTGCCAATAGCAGCTGGCAGGGGGTTCAAGCCCCTGGGATATGATTGCATCTGAAATGGGGGTTCAAGCCCCTTGGATGCTGCCAATAACAGCTGGCAGCCAGGGGGTTCAAGCCCCTGGGATATGATTGCATCTAAAATGGGGGTTCAAGCCCCTTGCATATAATCGCATACCATTGTGCGTAGCTTCATTGAGTTTCACGTTCAATCTGATACCTTCTGCAAATATAAGTATATGTATAATCTCGAAAAGAATGTGGTGGCTTCATTGCCACAAGGCTCATCATGGCCTTAGCGGGCGGACACTTTGCCGCTTTGCGGATACACCCCCGCTTGATATATTCCCAAATGATCCGTCTTGGCAGTTTTGCATTCATTGCTCTTCCATGTTATATGATATATATGAGAGTACCATGCTGACACAATGGTCCCATACCCGCTGCATCAATCTTCAAAAGATCAACTTCCAGTCCCATACCCGGTCGCATACATGGCCCCTTTGTTGCTTCTTTGCTATCTATATGCATATGCTTCATGATTCCATCTGTCTGCACAAGAACAAGCCTTGTCCGCCAAGGGTTCTTCGTACTTGCCTCATGCTAGTTTTCGGTTTCACAACTACAAGCCTTCTCCTCCAAGGGTTCTTCGGTCTTGCATCATGTCACTTTCAACCCAATACATCTGCATCCTTGTAGCTTCACAGCTCTGCATTTCGGCAAATGACCTGATTTCAAGTTTATTCGGCTTCCCACACCGTTTCTTCTTGGCACCTGAATTGCCGTCTATTCCACATGCTGATTTTGCTCAATTCCCATATGTTCATGCCAATATGTATCCTCAAATGATGTGCCTCCCGGATCACACCGTTCAGCTAACTCTACATGATTGTCTTGTTTCACTCACAAATGATCTTGATGTGGCGTTTCTAGCCTGCAACCACGAAGTCGGGTGCTGCTGGTCCGAAATGTGCCACTATATCTGGCTTGTTGTTTTCTTCAAATCTCCACCTTCCATGGCGGTTTTCTCATGTGAGGTCCTAAGCCCGCTGTTCTTCTGACTCGAAGTGCTGTCAGCCCCACCAGGACCAAGTTTCATATATCTCTGACTCTCTTCGTATGAATGATATGGGCCTCTATTAGAAATTGACCCTTGCCAACAACTTAGTTGGACTTGCACCTTGATACCTTCCCTTGTATCCATACCAATCATTCCACATGCCAAATAGCTCACTGGCCAACTCTGGATTTTCAGACTGCATAACTGCATTCTACTCAGAAAATTGATCACTTTTCATATATAACATGTCTTCAAATTTCATCGTTTGGGCCTCCGTCCAGAGCTGCCTTGTTATTGAAGCTTCCCTGTTTGCAACCCGGATCCCCGATGGTCCCGACCAAGCATGCCATCCTGTACCTTGCGTCCACACGCTCGTGATAGGTATATGTAATCATGGGCAAATTCCATCATCTTGATGCTCAAAAATGAGTTTTTCTGTCGTCCGGCTACTTTTGTGCCGTCGGCTCTGTGGCCGTCATATAGTCCTGCTCAAATTGCCGTTTTTGCCGTTTTTTCAGATTTCTTCCATCCTGGCATCACATGCCCCCATGTGGGCTTCCAATGATCTCTGCTCTGATACCAAGTGTCACGGGCCCCAAGATCGGGGCCACTCTAGGAGTGTAGGTCTAGTGTAGTATGTTAGGTGATATATCCTCATCACATTGATGGGCAGTGTTGAAATAGCAATGTGTAAGGATGCAACAAGTGTAGAGCAATCTCGGGGGGGGGGGGGGGGGGGGGGGGGGGGTCACTCATAAATATGTAAGCGTAGCACGTGGATTAAACCGAGGGTTAAACAGAAGGAGTTCTTAAAATCCCTTTTTCACACATTTTTTACATATAGAAGGGTACCATTTAAAGGGGGTATTTACAGATTGAATAGAAAAAGGATGTGTTTTATTCATGAAAATTTTACAGATAAGATGTATTTTAATTAGGCCTTGAACGCACGTGATATAGAGAGTTTACATATAGTGAATCCCCCAAGAGAGGAAGGGGGAGAGCATGCACATTTGAAAAGAAGAAAGACTAAAGGGAGAGATCATGCACATTAGAAAAGAAGAAATACTAAGCGTATGAGATCAATGATTGATTTGTATGGTAAACTTGTAAAAGGTGAAGTCAATGGTCAAAAAGGTAGCACATGGAAAGTTCATAGAGGCACACGTAGTGTGAGCATTTATGGACACATGGGTGGCATAAGGGTGCATATATCTTATGGGATGAAGCTCCATGAGAGCTATAGAATGATGTATTTAGATCAACTCTAAGGTAAGTGGTTTTTGTGTGTCTATCTCTTGCTTTCACAATTAGTAGTAGTTAATTATTTGCTTAATCAAGTTTTAAGTCATTAGTTCTATCATTATGGCCTTAATTATATTTAAACCTCCTCCTTAGCTTAGTAATTTTTAACATTCCATGCCTTAAGAGAGGAAATGAGGGAGTGAGAAAAATGCCACACTGAGAGAGAACTCAATGTTATGGTTCCATGGCAGCAATAGCCTGGTTTAGAGAGGACGGTTCAAGAGGTTTCGATCTAGCAGACAACGGAAGAGAGAATCCTTGGCTAGTTAATACTTCCCACGAGTTCAACATAGCCACAACATCGGGTGATGCCCATTAGCCTCAACAATGCTGGTGGATAAGACTCACAAAGTCATCTACAAACCTTATTCAATATAATTTAAGGTTCAATAATGTAGAAAAAGGTAAATATGAGACTAGAAGTCATAGTGATATCTTAAATAGAAAAGAAAGAGTAATATTATTTTCTTTAACATTATATCCACTTGGATCCTAAGAAAGGATATTAAAATAGGCATATCAATGAGTAGTTAGAAAAGTCAAGAGGGGAACCCTATGAAATAAAGAAATAATAAAACAAAATTGGTGAGAACTCCTTACATAAGTGAAATGGTTTCTGTGTGTGTATGTGATTATGAAAATTTGGACTCAAAAAAGGGCCCTCTAAAGAAGAGCCATGTCATCACTTTTCTAAAAAAAAGAGGGCTTTGGTGACCTTATATATCTTACATCAAAACCATAGCCCTCTAAGAAGAGCCATGTCATCACGTTTCTTTTAAAAAAAGGGCTATATGGTGACCTTATATATCCTACGTCAAAACCCCTACATGTGACATACCATTGAAAAGCCTTTCAAAAGTATATTCTAAATCTAGTGCCTCTAAAAAATTTGGACTTGATATGCTCAAGTTATGTCTTCCCACAAATTTGGAATTGATATGCTCAAGTTATGCTTTCCCCACTAAAAGGAAGACTAACGATTTTGAAAACCATCTTCTTTTTAGTGGGGAAAGCATAACTTGAGCATACCAACTCCAAATTTATCAAAGGCACTAGATTTAGAATTTACTTTTTAAAAGGGATTTTCAACAATGGTATGTCGCATGTGGGGGTTATAATGTAAGATACATGAGGTTCACCACGGACTCTTCTTTTCTAGAAACATAATGACATGGGTCTTCTTCAAGAGCCCTTTTTTAGTCCAAATTTATCCTAATGGTGTTGGTGGGTGGGTGGGTGGGTGTGTGTGTGTGTGTGCCCTCCTCAAACCACAAGAGTGTGTGGGTGGGTGGGTGTGTGTGTTTGTGTGCCCTCCTCAAACCACAAGAGTAGGCTTATAAGCCCACATGAGTGTGAGAGTAGGCCACCACTAGTGTGAAAAACCAACCAAGCCATAAGCCTAGTACTATATCAAGTAAGAGAAATGGGAAAAAATATACCATATATGAATCTTGCAACTTTTTATGACCAATTATTCAAACTATTCATGTTATACATGTAAGCATGTAAGACATCCAAAGAGAAGTAGAAAGAGATGTATATTTATAGGTATTAGGTGGAGCCCAACTAAGCATATCTCTTCACATGGATCATCAAGGGTTTAAGAGTAATGAAAGGTATCCAACATGAGAGCTTCCATGTGAAATTAGGGTGGTAGTGTGTCATGACAACATAAGGGTATAAACCAAGATTGTATCAAAAAGATACTTACCTGTTACATGTTAGCAAAAAACATTATCAATATAGGCACAAGGAAATGTAAGGTAATAATTCCAAATAAAATTTACAAGACAAGTAAAACAAGTTATGTACCAAACTAACCTTCAACTAATCCACCCTCAATGGGCACTACAATTGTGTAGCTGGAATTAAACTTATTAGAGAAACATTAAAGAAATGAAAATGTGAGTTAGTTCTTAACACGCATTGGTTCACTATGCCTTGGTAATAAGAAGCATAGAAAAAAATGATATCTTGTATATTAATGTCCAAGAACTTCAATATCCACGCCCTTTATTGATTTGAAATTTGAGTTTTGTCTCTCCCTCTCCTTATCACTTCTTCCTTCACCTTCTCTCGTTTATTTTCTACTTCTTTGTGTCATCTTATTTCCTTTCACATACATTGTTCATGCAAGAATCCTCTACTAAAACTCTCTAGTCCTCCTACACTCTTCCTCTTCCTTCTCTCTTCTCTTAAAAACTTAACAACTTTCTATGTCCAATTCTATGCTCTGTAACCCATGTACATGGCCATATGTTCATGGATGGGTAGAGAGCATGGAAGTAAACATGGAAAGCCAAGCTTAAATGTGAGGCTTCATGAGAACCATGTAAAGTTGTTCATGAACTTGCCATAATAAATATTTTTCTATAAAATGATTTGAAGTGTTTTATATTATGATTTGGCTTTTTAAGTACTAATTCTAAGCTACTTTGAATCTATTTTGCAAGTCAACCAACTTAATTTTGATTCCATTTAGATAAGCCTCAAAATAGTTATATTTTTTTGTCTCTTTGAAGTCCTCTTTTTAGTAATACTAATGTATGAATTTTAATGAAATTAAAGAAGAGTGCTCATGCATGCCATTAGAAGAATTTTAATGAAATTAAAGAAGAGTGCTCATGCATGCCATTAGTAATACTTGTAAGCTCCCTGCCCTAGTTGGGAGAAGGGGGTCCTTTTGATAGGTGGTTAAGTCCCTTGGTCTCGGATTAACGACACCTTAATTTCTCAAAAATATGAGGATATGAGAAAATGGAGGGACCTAACTCTATCTCGCAAGGGAAACGTAGTCATTCAAACAGGAGTCTATTCCACCAATCAAACATCACTTATGTGCGTGATGGAACAAGTCCGCACTTGGTTCATAAAAGCCAATGCCTTTTTCCCCTTTCCTTTACGAGGTGCGGCTACTAGCTTAGTCCCCTAAAATGGAAGTTGTTTGGGGCCCTATTTTTACTACGGATCATAACTGAATAAATCTATTAGGTAGAAAGTTACCCGACTCATCAAGTCCACCCATCCATAGGATGGTGCCATCGGGGCATCCATCCACCACCCACTCACCAATCATTTTTGTTATCTAATTAGGTCCTACCACACTGTGAAACATACAAAAATAGGTTCTTTAATTTAAAAGCTCCACAATGTTCCTTAAGCAATCTTTACACACTGTGGAAGCGATAATTAAAAAGTTCCACAATGTTCCTTTAGCAGCCTTTACATACTGCACACTTTGGAAGCGATAATATTTACATAAAAATAATATTTACAATAAACTATTTACAAGAGAGATCCTGAACTCGGGTCAGTAGCCATATTTTGGCTTCCATGTCCTTAAGCATATCCGACAAAAGTAAAATAAATCGAATTGAACCACTGATGATCTAGAATTCGGTTTTCTAGCCTCAACTAACTAGGCAAACCCCATGGACCATACTCCCTCATCATTGACCAGTTCGATGAGAGCCAAGCTGGCTTGCCGCCCCCCTCAAGCACTTCTCGAGGGGGACCACTCATAAATATAAAAGCGTAGCATGTGGGTTCAACAGAAGGGATTTTTAAAGTCCCCTTTTTACACATTTTTTACATACGGAAGGGTACCATTTAAAGGGAGTATTCACATGATGAATAGAAAAAGGGTGTATTTTATTCATGCAAAATTCACAAAAAAGGGGATTTTTAAAGTAGGCCTTGAACATACATGATACAGAGGGTTTACATATAGTGAACCTCTCGAGAGGCATTGCCACTTGTACCAAACCCTCCCACTCCTTAGAGGGGATGCCTACTCACATGAGGTGGGCTAATTTATCGCACTAGCTTGGGCCCATAGAACTAGGCAACATCCATAATCACATGTCTACCCTTGTGTGGCAGAAACCCAACTCCTAATGCCATAGGGGGGGGATTACCCTAGGCCGACTCCCAAGCTTTCTATTTTCTTCGCCTGCCGACTACGCAAGCAAGAGCAGAGTTAGCTAAGTAGGGGAGAAGATGTACCTGCAATTCAGTTATGAAACCAACAAACATATCCACCATTAAAACAAGAAAAAACATTATCTTCTTTCAATAATTCATTGAGCAATACGAAAATAATGCCAAAGAGTGGTAATATTCTCAACTATAATCCTTGTCAATAGGGAAAAAGGGCCATAAAGTATTTTGGAGTAAGATTACTCATAGTTTTGCTTACTAGCCTTACTTAAGGTTATAAACAAGGAAGAAAGTGGCAATTCTTCATATGGGAGCCTTAATCTTTAGGCCACTTAACTTAGAAGAGAGGTGTGATGTTTCTAAAATGCTATACGTAATTGTAAGAAGTTTATCTAATAGGAACGTAACCTCGCTAAGCCTGAGAACCTTAATCTTCAGATCCAAAAGGAAGAACTTGCTTATATTTAAGAGAATTAAAATTAAGGCCAACCTCGTTGTCATCTACATGAGAATATCTTAATGTAGGCATGGATAATAAAAAACTAGCAAATTCTCACTAGGCCAATGCCTCAATTTATAGAGTTTACATCCAAGCATCCAATCCTACTGATTTCTCCTTAATTCACTCCACCTCTTTTGCTTGATTCTCTCCATCTCTCTGAGAATATCTCCACACCTCCTAAATCTCTGAGAATATCTCCACACCTCCGAAATCTCTCATGCTACCCTTTATTCTCTCCTAGTAGATGCTTCTCACCTTTTCACAGGTTCTCTCACATTTAAAGATTCTCTTTTACAGCCTCTTGCTGCCAAGGGCTTGTTCCCGCACACACCCTATTCACTTGTATATTTCAACAAACCTCGTGTTCAGGAACCCTAACTCAACAGAGGTCGCCCAAAAAAGCACAAGTCGCATTCAAAAAATAAAGAACCACGACAATACACCCCATATGGCGCTCCTCTTATGCAGACTCTGAGAAGCTTGGTGGAGTCTCGTCCAAGTGGTCGCTTGGTGAGAGAGCTTTGGCAAGGCGTTGCTTCTCTCTTTTTGAAATCTTCCTCTGATCATCATCGGAGTTGAGGTCTGATGATGGAGAAGAGGAAGGAGATGACATGAATAAGAGCTAAAATGTATAAAAGGAAGGAGGAATGACAATATTGCATTACATTCCAAGAGTTGTCAGCTCTTATATTAATATAATCTATTCTATATTTAATGTCTGTTGACATAATCCCAAATGTTCAAGCATATTAATTCTAAACCAACTTTTCTCTATAGGGACGTCATTAATGCAACCATTTTTTTGGGTGAGAGTGGAGGTGCTTCCTTGGAGGTTCCTTTCCTAGGGGGACAGGTAGGGGCTTTACAAAAGTCATTGTAACCTATCTTAGGGGTCTTCTCAAATATCACTGTGGAAGCTCTTTTGAAAATACAAGATGGTTTTGAGATACTGGGTCCCACAACCACGCTACCCGGAATCTAGGGGGACAAGTACTTTGTTCTTGAACAAAGTCTATCCAACTTCTACCTGGTGGTGACGGTTGTTACAAGGTCAACGTCAAAGGTTCGGGGAGTGCAGTATCACCCATGTATGTTTTTTAAATTATGTTATTATTACAATTATGTGCTGTTGCTAACCATGCTATTATTGCAAGTGTGTGCAATTGCTAACCTGTGGTCCTGTGCTATGCATTTGGTACTAAACATTGCTATTATTGCAAGTGTGTGCAAGTTTTTTGACCAAGATGTCATTGATATTGACATAGATCCATCATTTCTAGAACCGGTGTCTGCATTCCAAATCATAAGGGTCGTTTCACCCAATGACATGCTACACACTTTCATGAGATATTGTGAATACAAAGGCAAGCTAGAATTCCTCCCCAAAGAATATAATGGAAATTGTATTTTTGAGCTTACAAATGGAATAAAGTATATGGGGATGGAGTAAAAATATGAAGAAATTGTTTGGACAAAGCCTCAAACACAAACTAGGTCACACAAGTCCTTTGTATTGAGCAAGTCAGTTTGATGTGGCACTTTTAAATGCATGAACGAGACGTGTGTGTTCTTGCTACACTCCTCTAGGCCGAATAAGCTTTTAATTACTAGATCTCTAGTAATGGCACCACCTCAAGGATCTCTAGTAATGGGTAGTTATGGGGAGATAAAATGTTTTTTCTGCAAGCATGTACCTATATACACGGATACATGCTCTACAAGTGCTCACTATTTCATGCCAAGACAATCAACACATACACGCTTGTTTATACATCGAGGATTCCACTCCCACCAGGTTCAACGGGGCATGTTCAGAGCGGCCCTCCGTAACACCAAGATCCTTATGCAAAAAGTTATACGGATGAGCCATAATGGAGGCCCCCGAAAAGTACAAATGAAGGGAGCTCATTTTGAAGGCATTCACTAATGAAGACAGATTACAAGGAGAGCATATGTCCGAGCTAGAGTTTACAAAGATGGCGGACGAATTGGGAGTTTTGCTTATGCAACAGCCATGTTGCTATGGTAAGGAACACCTTGGGCTGCTACAACATGGGCAACGTATGACGAGTGCAAACGGCAACGAACCTGCAATGAAAATTACTGTAACACAATTGCGTTTTTTGTTCAGAGAAACAAAAATTATCAAAATTTCTCTAAGGCCTTTTCTCTAAGGTTTCTTTTAAAACATTTTAAAGGTTGTCAAATCTTTTTCTCTAAGGTGCATTAAAACCTTCATCTCTAAGGATTCTTTTCTAAGGATTCTTTTAAACCTCTTTTCTAAGGTTTTCAACCTTTGTTTCTCCAAGGCTCACAAAGCAAAAGGATTAAAGAAGGCGATTTTGTAAATCCTTGAACTTGCCTTCAAACACATCAATCTTCAAACTTGGATTATTATTTTTTCTCCTTGTAATAGAGTTAGACACTGAAGACCTCTCCTACCCCTATCAATCACGTCGAAGAAGATAGGAGCCTCGATTGAAAAGTTTGATGGTGAGGGTTTCCATATTTGGCAAGTTCAAGTAAGATATATGCTAATGCTCAAAGGTTTATGGCCTTTGATAAAAGGCACGAAGAAGGTGGACCTTGAAGATCCGAAGGTGATAGAGGATGATGAGTAGGCTCATGCTATCATTGCACTCCACATGTATAAAAAACTCATCTATCTTGTGGCAGGTATGAAATCGGCAAAAGAGCTTGGGATGAGCTCGAGAAGCTTTAGGGAGCCAAGGCAAAGCACTCAAAGATTGCACTTAAGGTGAAGTTTTTTGGCCTTGAGATGTAAGAGGGTGGCTCTCTTGGAGACTTCATCAGCGCAAGATGACTAGCATTATGGGACAACTTGCAAGCATTGATGCCAAAGTTGAAGAAGATGATGCTATTGCCATGCTCTTGAAGAGAATGCCTCCATCATTCGATAGCCTTGTGACCACATTGAAGAACCTTCCAAATCCAACATTTGAAAGTATTGTTGCAGCACTTCTTGAAGAAGATGTAAGAGTCAAAGCAAAGGGTGGATCTACATCTACATCGAAAACTCAAGCCTTTGTGATGAAACATGGTACATCCAAATCCAACTTGAAATGTACCTTTTGCAAGAAGATGGGGCATGTTGAAGCTCAATGCTTCAAGAAAGATCCGTCAAAGCGAAAGTGTAATAAGTGTGGTGAAATAGGCTATTTTGGAAGAGATTGTACCAAAGTTGTCACTAAGATTGAGGGAAAATTTCTAAGTTCTTCACATGCCGAGCAACTCTTCTAGTTGAGGAGTGAAGCACTAGAATTGGGAGAACAACGAAAAAATGCATTTTTCTTCTCTTTTTCCTCTTCTTCTTCTTCTTAGATTCTTTTCGGTGATGATGACGGAATCTCCTCTTTGATGAAGCTCTTTTGTTGCCTTCCTTCTTGATGCCTTTTTGCTTCTCACCTTCTTCTACCATCGTCCTTCTTAATGAGGATGTGAATGGCTTATGATAGTGTGTGAGAGAGAAAATGGGATTGAAGGGGAACTTAGCCTTTGCAAGGCTTTGATACCATGTCAAAATTATGGGGAGTATGCACAATGAAAGCAATAGTTGATGGCCAGATAGAGAAAGATATATGAGAGAAAGCAAGAACACAAGATGTATAGAAAGGTTCTATATTACCTTATATTTTAGCCTCTCCAAAGTTGGCTTAACCTTCACCTTCAAGTGTTGTGTTACTTGTCATTTGACGCCCAGAATACTGCTAATTTTGTTTTGAAGATGTCAAATTTCAAAACTTCGGGAGTTGATTTGGGCCACTTCGGTTAGCCATTTTCAATCAGAAAAAGCCTGACCTGGGGTATTGTCGTGCTAATTAAGATTTCAAATTTGAATTTAGCATTCTCATTTTTTGAGTAAAAAGTGCTTAATTTACAATCGCCTCAAAATAACATCTTCACAAGGATAAAATAATAATAATTAAATGCAACCATGATATACTGCCTAAACTATACTTGCAATGGATATGCCGTATTGTGCTTAATGTGCTATATTTACAATGGGTATGTTACAATACTAATCCATTCTTGCCTTGTTGGTTTTTAGAATTTATAGCTATAGATTCACCATTAGAATGTTGTGAGTTTACTTCTTCTTCTTCTTCTTTTATATTATTTTCTTATGTGCCTATTTTTTATTTTGTTTTCTTATATTGTGAGTTTAATTCTTCTTCTTCTTTTTTTATATTATTTTCTTATGTGCCTATTTTTTTATTTTGTAGGTTCTAATCTTAACCTTCTAATTTTTTATTTTATAAGTTCTAATCTTAACCTTCTTCATCTTTTGAAAAAAAATGTCTTGTTAACATAAAATAGATTAACAACTCTTTCTAACGTAAAAGTTTGTGAATTTTTCATGAATAAAACACACCCTTTTTTGTTTTCAACGTGTGAATACCCTCTTTAAATGGTACCCTTCTGTATGTAAAAAATGTGTAAAAAGGGGATTTTTAAAATCCTTTATGTTGAACCCACGTGCTATGCTTACAGGTCTATGAGTGACCCACCCCACCGAGAAAAATCTACAAAAGTGCAACAAAAATCACAATTTTAGACAATTATGATATTTATTCTGAGGCCTATTTGGACATGTAAAAATATATAACCTTTGCATTAATCCTCTAAGGATATTGGGAGGCTTGTTCTATGGCTTATTGGAATGTGTAGTATGGCTTTTTAACAATGCTTATTGTGTGTTAGTAGTGTGGATTTTTGAAACAAAACTCTTTGTGAGGCTTTAGAGATGGTCAATATCCTTTTGACTTTATTAGTCTCTCAATGACCCTCATAATGACATTGTAGTGATGTAAAATGCACATGCATACATATTATTCTCCCTTAGTAAAGATAAACATGTACATTATGTAAGTGATAAAGAATTCATTCTTTATATTCTCCATGGTTATTATTTTAAAACTCTTGAGGCTAGATGATTTTCATTAGAAGCCTTACAAGTAGCTTAATTTCAAAGTTTCCTTTTTAAATAGTTATTCAAATTATTTTAAATTAAATTGTAAGACATACATTTCTTAACCAAAAGACCCCAAATTTTTGTTCCTTATCAAGGGAGGAGCATGAAAAGCCTACCACCACACAAGTGTCACATACATTAATGCTCTACATAGAATACATCAATAATTTAGAAATTGCATGGCTACTACAAGCTACAAGTATTTGGGTTATAGTCATTATCATGATATGAGCGAAACTCAATCTTTCATGCTTACTCGAAATGTGAGTCTCAAGAATACCAATGACTAAAAAATATTTTTTTTCCAAAAAAATATTGCTAAGCTATCACTTATCACTTAGAAAGGGAGAGAAAAAAAATCAAACGGAATCTAGTGTGTCTTAGGTCAAAGAAAGATCTTTGAATTTCTCACTTCCATGAGAAACTCTTATGATGACACATGGTTTTTTAGTAGGCTTCATTGAAAGTTGGAGCTAATGGATGGCATCTAATGCAAGTAAGAAGTTGTTGGAAAGGTACCTCCTACAGACTTGGTGTGTTTCATATTCAAGACATCCAATTTCTTGTACTTCTACTGTACTCGAGGATGAAAAAGAGTGTCACACAAGGTTTATGGAATTATATGTTACCTTAGCATGTTGGCATGAAATGGAATACTCTCTCCTTTTGGAACCTTGGTGCTTTTCTAGTTATTCTAAGCGGTTGTTCATGCAAACACCTACTTTGGGAGCTAGTTATTGCAATTTGGTAGCTGGCTATTGCAATTGTTGATGCTTACATCCATTTGTTTAAATCCATGCCACATAGCTTGAGGAGTTGGAGAGCATTCTTTGAGTCTACCTTGCCCTCCAATAAGCTTCTTCACACTCCACAAGAGACATGAGTCTCTGGCAACCAACTATGGGGATGTGAAGTAGCCAGGAGTCCTATATGTGGAGGACAAAATATGAAGGAATATCAATTTCGGTAGTTGTTTAGGCAAATGAGGCATGCCACGTGGGCAATCTTTTTTCCCGAAGCAGCTGGAAATTTGAAAGGACAATATCAATACAAACACACATGGTGGAAATTTGAAAGTTGATAATATCAACACACACAACCATGCATGCCACCGGTTGCAGAGGATTCGAACCGTAAACATGAGGACTGTCGACTTCCAACTTTTCCACTGCACTAGCTAACGCTTGACAATGGGCGACCTTTTTGTGTGTTGGCTCACACAAAGTTAATTGTCCGGGCTCGAAACATGCGTTGGGAATAGGAGTGGTTGGGACCACACCTTTGAGGCTTGAGCTATGAAGAATGATAGGAAAAGGAATATATTGCAGTCACCGCGGGTGAGGGATCGTGCAGCCGGCATGGAGGGCCGAGGGAGTATCAACGTGTGGAGGGGCCGGTACCGAGATACTCCAAGAGTCGACCAACTAACTTCACGAATGTGAAGGGCGTGGAGGCGGCGCAGGCCCCCTCCCCCTTGCAAGTTGCTTGTCTCTGGTTTTCAAACTTGAGGGTCCCGCAGCCTACTATCCGCTATCTTCGCCGCTGATGGAGCCACTCAAGCTCTCCTCCCGATCCAAGCCCTTCTTAAAACCTTAATCCTGTGCTCCACTGCAACCATAGTATGCTCCTCTAGTAATAAGTCCAATCCCTGATATGTAAGCTTAGCCTCAATTCTCACCTGCGTACCTTAGTAGAGCATTTTGTCTAGTCCAACACTTGTTATTAATGCTTAAAAAGGGCATACGGTCCCGCTTTTAGGCTATTTTTCTTGCTACTTCAGCACTTGACTACAAAGAATCATGACCAATATCTACTGTGTGCAGGGAGCGCACCGCCGGCTCACTCACGGCCTCCTTTCCCTCCATCCTGATCGCCTTGGCTGCTTTCATGGGCGGCGGCCGAGCCGTAGCGGGAGCGGCGTCCATGGCTTACTATAGCAATGGCGCTTGGGAGGAGGCGCATGCGACGTTCTACGGCGGAAGCGACGCATCAGGCACCATGGGTACACGAATTTTGAAAGCTCAGGCTACTTTTTGGGTTAAATTTGGTGTACATTGAACATGAGTACTCGAATTTGCATGCATGCAGCCGGCGCCTGCGGCTACGGCGACCTGTACAGCCAGGGATACGGTACAAACACGGCGGCGCTGAGCACAGTGCTGTTCAAGGGTGGGGGTTCGTGTGGGGCTTGCTATGAGCTGGCTTGTCGGGACGACCCACAGTGGTGCCTGCCGGGCAGCCCCTCCGTCATCATCACGGCCACCAACTTTTGTCCTCCCAACTACGCGCTGGCCAATGACAACGGCGGGTGGTGCAACCCCCCGCTCAAGCACTTCGACATGGCGCAGCCGGCCTTTGAGCAGATCGCCAGGTACCGGGGGGGAATCGTGCCGGTCAGATACAGGAGGTAAAGGCATGATCTCTTAAGAAACTTAAGTACGCTATTAGGATTAGTGATGACATTTTGTTTTACGTTTCAGAGTCCCTTGCGAAAAGCGCGGCGGCGTGCGCTTCACCATCAATGGCAACCCTAATTTCAACCTGGTGCTGCTCACCAATGTGGGCGGAAGCGGCGACGTGGTGGCCGTGTCTGTGAAGGGCGCCCGGACGGGCTGGATGGCCATGACCCGTAACTGGGGCCAGAACTGGCAGTGCAACGAGATCCTCGCCGGTCAGCCGCTCTCTTTCCACATAACCACCGACGACGGCGGAACCCTCACTTCCTACGACGTCGCTCCGTCCGATTGGCGGTTCGGCCAGACCTTTGAAGGCTCTCAGTTCTGACACCAGTGTAGTTAGCTAGGATGTGCTAAGGCTTTTAGAATAATAGCCGGGAGCTGCGGTTGGAAAGCTACTTAACAACCCGCTCATACACTATAACAGCAAGGATAGTTGCTTTTAGACGGACGTCTCTTTTTTTAGCATTTTGATCGTTAGATACTTGCAAAATTTTAAAATGCCCGTTAAAAAGTATACTAAAATATATATATATAAACTTTTATATTTCACCAAACCCTGCTCGTCAAAGGAAGGTTTGTGCTCATCAAAGGAAGGTTTGTGCTCATCAAAAGTCAAGCATGACATCAAGTTTACAAGATGCTCTTAAATTTCAAGTGCATTTTGAGTTCAATACTACGGACAAAGTTTTTAATGATAGAAAAATCATCCAATCGAAGTTTGCCATGGCCAATACGTAGCAACGCTTGAAAAAAATGTCTTTTTCAACCCTTAAAAGTAAAGGCAATGCTTAGGCTTAACTAGGATGTAGGCTTGAAAATCATTAAAAACCATACAAATGCTAGGAATAGGGCAATATGTTGTTTTGCATTTCCATTAAGGTTTCATTTTATATGTAATGATTAATCCTTGAACAAGTCAATGAAAGATGACCCTCTTTGCCCTTTCTATTTGCATGCATTCACCCATATCCTTTCTATTTAAGGTCTCATAATTCTCTATAAAAGGTCTCAAAGGGCTCATTCAATGAGTAGAGGGAAGGAGAGAGAGAAGGATGAGAGGGAAAGGGGTGGGGGGAACTCATGTACTACGGGTGCATTAATTAAACGCCATGTTAGTGGCATTTAATTAATACACCTACAAAAAGTTATGAATATATACAAAAAGTAAAATG
Source organism: Cibotium barometz (assembly GCF_041138505.1). Lineage (NCBI taxonomy): Eukaryota > Viridiplantae > Streptophyta > Polypodiopsida > Cyatheales > Cibotiaceae > Cibotium > Cibotium barometz. Next base: position 33,112,663 of record NC_141063.1, on the reverse strand, counting down.
TATAAATTCCATTCCTTAAATTAAAGGCAATGTTGATTTCAACCAAGATTTTTGAATTTTAGTTGGGAAATTTTCACTACAAACCAATTATGTATTCATTGATAGGTAGTGTTTTTTAATATATTATGTTTAGAATATATTTATTTTAACGTATACTTTTTTGCAAATGAATAAAATATCACCAACTAATTGAAAATACATGAAATCATGAAGAAATATTATTAGTGATAATTAGTAACTAATTAGCTTAATTAGATATAATATACATAAATTAAAGTTAACAAACAGGCAAAACCTTAGGTCATGCAACCATCCAATACTCGCCTCGCCTCCTCTTATTCATGTAACACTAAATCAATTATATTCATGTTCATGTTCTCAACTGTCATCTTTGTTCTCCTATGCATTACCTACATAATCCCTATGTATTATTTGTATATGAGTTTGAGAGGTCTTTCTAAAATCCTTAAAGGGGTAAAAAATTAGAAAGTCAAGTCTACAACAATGATCTGTATGCATTCTCATTATGTAATCATTTAACATGTTGGAAAGTGGAGGCAATGAAATTGATGGAATCTATTGAAGCTGGAGATGTGCCATGAGAGTGAACATACTCGTCTATCAATCATTTGTTGAAGCACTAACGTTTAAAGTGAGAGTGAATTGTGGTCTTGCACAAACATTAGTAGAGCTGGGGACATGGGTCTCTAGAATTGAATGCCTTCTCAAGGCTCAATTGGTTGAGAACATCCATTTGAGTTGTACCGTAAGATCCTAAAAGTCTATTTCTAAAGTCTTCTTCTTCTTCTTCGATTTAACAACCATGTCTCAACTGGAGAGTGTGAATCCCCAAGTTATTTTAGAAAGCACATGTACCTCTTGCGTCCACCTCGAGTCCACCCTACCACATGCATTTCATTTTTCAATTTTTGTTTTAGAGATCCAATTTCAAGTATGCACCCACTTGTCATGTTAGCTTCACTCACACACGAGTCTTAAAACAAGCACACATGCACACCTCTTACACACACACCTCTTTGAATGAAATACAAAAATTGGTAGCACACATGCACACCTCTTACACACACACCTCTTTGAATGAAATACAAAAATTGGTAGCGTACTGAAAATATTCAAAATTGTCTACGTCTTCTTCCCTTTGCCCATATTTATTATTCAAAAGTATCTACATCTTCTTGCCTTTGCCCATCTTTATCCCTGCATAAAACTTGTTAACCTAACTTTTGTTCAGCTTCCATCGTCAATCGGCTAATCACTGAAAGCCGGTAGCTAACCAAGACCACCCAACTCCCTGCACTTTGCTCATATGTTTTCTTCCTCATGATGGTGTATTGGCTTGGCCTCGGGTTCCTTGCCAAGTGAGTCCTGCCACCCGAGGCCAAGCCAGCGAGCCAATACACCATCATGCTGCTTCTTCTAAGATCCCCCTAGGTGTACCCAGAAGCACACCCGGCGACTCTAAACCAAGGAGGATCAAGGCCTCTGGTCGCCCACAAATGTAAATGGGGACTACACGGTGACTCTAGAGTTGTTCCTGCATATTTCACTCAACATACATCCATACAATAAACCATGTATAAACATAAATTCATAAGTAACATTAACATCAAATACCAAAGGAAATTATGCTTTCAAGCACCACTTGTCTAGAGTCTCTTCTCTCAATTTACTCATTCATACTCAGGCTTACACTAACTGTTGAGAAACTCTTCTCATTTTTCAAATTTGCATCTCATTTCCAAAGCATGTTTTGGTGTCTGGGATCAAGTTTAAGCTTTATAAACAACACCTTGTTGTTATCTTGAGTCCTTTATAATAAAAAAAGCAAAGAGATTACTTGCCTTTTTTTTAAATATGATCCTTTCTTTAATGCAAAATCTATGTATAAGCTGTAAGATTATTGCACTTAAATGGTTATAATACATTCAACAATTTAACCCTTCTCACTATCTTTGGGTAAGCCTGAAATAGCAAGGACCTTGTTTTTATCTTCTTGCTTAACTAAGTCTTTTAGCTTAAAGAGTACTCATTTCTCTATCATACAACTTTGCGTCTCAAACCTTGTCTACTTTCACGTCGTTATTTAAGTGTTTCACAACTTTATATATGTTAGTTTAGGTGACCTGCATCCATATCTTATGGTGTAAGGTCACAATAATCCTTAGTAGCTATGGGTCTCAAACCTTGTCTTCTTTCTATTCTTTATTTAATTGTTTTCACAACTTTATAAATGTTAGTTTAGGTGATGTACATCCATACCTTATGGTGTAAGGTCACAATAATACTATGCTATCTTGTCAAGATTTATGAGTTAATCAATAATCCTTAGTAGAAACTATGCTATCTTGTTAAGATTTATGAGTTAATCATTGCTTTAAGTCTAATTTATTATGGTTAATCTCTAATTAATCTCATTATACTTAGTGTTAATTAACACTTTATGTGTGCTACTCTACATGAGTCTTAATCCAATAGTGCTTAATTTATTTTCCCACCATTATACTTAGTGTTAATTAACACTTTATGTGTGCTACTCTACATGAGTCTTAATCCAATAGTGCTTAATTTATTTTCCCACCATTAAGCAACTCTCTCATTTCCAACATTTCTTTTCGCACTGCTAGTTAGCAGTCCTCAACATTGCTTAGTGAGCTTAACTTTAACAATAAATTTTCAAAGTCTCAAGCTTATTCTCTTCTTTGAAACTTTACACACTTAAGCCTTGCATTACTCATGGGCTTGGCAAATGTAATAAACTGCTAAAGGACTAAGGACTAAAGACTAAGGACTATGGGCTATGGACTATGGCCTTGGACATGACCCAATGTGGGGGCCAAGGCATTAATAGGTGTGCAAAGAGGGCCAAGGTATATAAGACACTTATAAGGCCAATTAGTAAATAATCACTTTTATCTTTACTCAATATATCAATCAAGTCTTTCTCAGGCAAGCTTCCATGGTAACCTTCACCCATGTATTAGAATCCATGTAAACGATGTCCCTTGTTCCCGACTCCACTTTAACAAGTCATCTCCTTCCTCCCTTCTTTCATTGGTATCAGAGCTCATGCCTTTGATCCATTTCTATCATTTTCTTGAGTTTGTTTTTCTATTTTTTCACTGTATCATGGTTAGAAACATTGTCTTGGCATGGGAGAGTGATGGAGACCTTGGATTGAGTCTATCTTGGTAAATTTGATCAATTTTTGGTAGATCTTGGCCAAAAATTGGGTTCTACATCAATTTGGAACCAAATTTAGATAATTCTAGGGTACTCGGGACCAAAATTAGGAAAACAATTTGGAAGATTTTCTGTAGCTCATATTTTTTATCTTCTCCCTCTTCTTTCTTGGCTATGGAGCTTCAATCTTCACATTATAGCTTTCTTAAGCTTGGGTTTTTTGCTTAAGGTAATTATAAGCTTTGTTTTAAGCTAAGGGAGTGGTGATTTGGTTATGATTTTTGTCGTGAGGCTGCCACCGGATGCTGTGCATTGTTCATGAGATATGGGAGCTTGATGGGAGCTTAAGGCTTGGCAAAGTGGAGCTTAAGACTTGGAAAAGCCTAGGGCTTTGGTAAGGAAGGTATAAGCTACACATTTCTCTCTTTGGTGGCCATTTTTTTTTGCGCATTTTCCACCCATGAGGCTGCATCTATTTTTGCCATTTTTCATGGAGTTTGGAGTTCAAGATTCACACATTGGTTCACAATAATGCTTAACAATAGCTCTCCAAAGTGTAAGCAAGCCATACCTTCAAGCAATGCTTCAATTTTTTGAGTTCTTACATATTAGGTATTCTCATGAAAATTGGGGTTTCTATCACATTTTGGAAAAATTTCTTCAATAATCTTCTTCTCCATGCTTTGCTATACTCATACATTTTATTGGTCGATGCTAAAGCATGAGATTACATGGATTTTTGCCTCTTCTTGCATTTTTGAATTTCTTGAGAAATTAGGGTTTTCTCTCATCTTTGGGGATCTAGGGCCTTAATTATGTTCATTAGCCTTCCTTCTACTCATCCATACCCTCATTGCACAATAACGGGAAAGAAATTGGGGTTTCTTGAGAAGAATGGGATTTTGGAAAATCTATCAAAATTAAGGTTTCACTTGGGGTTTTCTTGGTTTCATATGCATAATCACATTCCCATTGACTTCATTGATCATGCCTTGGATAGTTTTTAGCATTGGGAATATGATACATCAAGTTTTTGTTCATTGAGACCAAGTGCTCTTCACTTTTGGGGTTTCTTTCATGCATTCATGCATACCAAGATTATTGTATATATGCATAGAGATATTGATGGAATCAACAAGCAATGGAAAAGAATTCAAGCAAGATGATGTTGCATGACCATTGAGCCTCCTCATCAACATCAAACCCTTGTATTGGTTGAGCTATATGGCATGAGTATGGCATGCATCTATAAATGCCGTGGATGTAAGTGATTCTTTTTATTGGCATTGAACCATTAGCTCTAACACACATTTGTAAACACCTTTCAATTAAAAAGCTAGCTAGAATGTGTGTGAGGGTACCTCGGCATTTGGAGGAGAGGCCAAGGGGAGCATTTTCGTGACTCCACCTTGTCGTGATTCCTGTGGGAAAGCGGTAAGGTGGAGGATTAGGTACTTGATGGGAAATACATGGCCTAAACCCTTGCTCTAGGATTTTAAACTTGAGTAAGGGGGTTGGTAATTGCTATGGGAAAGCGGTAAGGTGGAGGATTAGGTACTTGGTGGGAAAGACATGGCCCAAACCCTTGATCTAGGATTTCAAACTTAAGTAAGGGGGTCGGTAGATCAAAAAGCTTCAACGCGCTTCTTCGACAACAATTCGACTCAAGTACATTGGCATTGACACTATGTACATTGGCATTGGCAAGTTTCAACGTGCTTCTCCGATGACAATTCGACTCAAGTACATTGGCATTGACACTAATATGGCAAATGTATGGAAAATGCAATGATGAATGCATTGATACAAGCAAGTGAATTGTATGTAAATAGAAGTGATTTAGAATCACTTGCATCATGGAAAACGTTATGCAAAGTTACCTATGCATGGAGGCATTGACTGCAAGTATGTGCTGGATCATTATGGATTGAGATTTGATTGCACATCAAAGGTCATGCCAATTTTTTGTCAAAATTCAATGTCAAATTCTATTCTTGTGCCAATATATGTTTATGGACATTGAGAATATCATTAGTGATCATGACCTGATTTGAAGCCCTGTAGAGTGTTGGATAGCTTCATTTGAGAGCTTTCTAACAAGCTATTGATCCCTTGAATCAGATTCCAAAAAGGTAGTCAACTTCAAGATTTCCTACCGCACTGATTTTGGGACTGTGTGCACAAAGTGTGCCCCGGTCATAAATTCTTGGTGCTGGTCAATAAGTGATTGCACATCATGAAATTACATATCAAGAGCTTTCCAACAAGCCTAAGCATACCCGGTTCAGAGACCATTTGGCCGGTCAATTCAAAGCGATTGGCTTTTCCGCTGGTTAACATGGGCAATTGACTTTTCAAATCTATTTTCACACATCCTTGATCTACTCATCAAGAGCATTCCAATGACCCAAAGATCATGCAAATCAGGGTTTGTTTGAGTGGTGTTGAAAAACAAGCATGCAGCACAAATCTCAAAATAGAGAGATATAGCACACATCCAAAATTGAATCCAGGGTGGCACACATGCTCCTCTCTCTATTTCGGATGTGGCAAACTAAAGATCATCAAATTTGGAGTCCGTTTGAGCAAAATATGGCCTATTTGACGTTTTGGCAAGTTTTTATCGCATAGAGCAGTGCTAAACCCTAATACAGTCAAGAGGGTTCACGGCTCATCGAAAAGCAATCATTGGGATTCAATCCTTAGCCCATAAGCTTCAAGATAAGATTTCAACCTTGTTGATCAGACTCCAGAGTCATAGTTGGATCAAATTTGGTACCAGGGGCATAGTTGAGCAATTTTGGGTTCGGTACACTATTCGAGAGTCATGCGTGACTATGATAGTAAGGATGATGAAAGCTATTATGGGGATGGAGATGGTTATAGTACCGATGATAGTACTTGTAATGGAAGCTACACCATGGATGAGGAAGATTGCATTGAAGAGGATACTTCCGATGAGGATAGTGACAATCATGAAGATTCAACATGCATGAATAATGATCAATGTGATGAAGACTATGCGTATGATCTTTAAGGGCATTCGGAAGGTATGGATTTTGATGTTTGAGTCTATGGGAATCAAGTTGGCTATGATTCTTCCTATGACGTTACTCATAGAAATGATGATTGAATCCATGAAAGTGAAGTTGAATCTCAACTCAATCAAGGTGGCTACAATTCTTCCTATGAGGTCACTCATAGCAATGGTGATTGGAACCAAGAAACTGGAGTTGAATGTCAATTCAACACCATTGAGAGCTCATTTGAGAGTAATCTTATGAACTTAATTGATGAGGATAGTGATGAAGAGGATTTTGATGCTATGCAAGCAAGAAGCAATATTTATAAAAAGAAATCTTCTTCAAGCATGTATGGTATACAAGGATGAGGCTTCTCTCAAGCAAGGCCAACCAGAGAACCTGTAGACTGTCTTCGTTGGAAAATAATATACATGTAGAATCCTTCTCTGTTTGCAAATCTACAAGAGCTTTGATGACATGAACAGTCTTGCTATGCTGAGCCTTGAATGATCAAGGTGATGAAGCCTTACACTAAAGCTCTAATCTGTAAATTCTACCCTATTGTTTGGAGATCTTCACAATCAAGAAACCGTGTATGCAAGTTAGGAGAACCCTGTGGACTGGGTTAAATTCTGAGCACGAGATCTTCACAATCAAGAAACCTTGTATGCAAGCTAGGAGAACCCTGTGGTGTATGGGGCACCCTGGCTCATACCAATGGACTGGGTTCAATTCTTTCGAGAAGGGACATACTTGCAAACATTGTGTTAATCAACAAACTTTTGGAATTTATGCACTCAAAATTGTAAAGCTTGTACACTTTTGTATCAACTAGTTATCAACATACTCTTTGCATAATATTGATGTCTAGATCTGTCATAGAACAACATGCTATACATCTAAAATGTTGTAATCTAGGGTATGTGCTTGTAAACAATGCTTTCTAAACACTTTTCTTGCTTCCTTTACTTGTAATACAACATCAAGATTTATATTAATCTGTATATATTTATACTAGTCCAATAGATTTGTAATATTTGTCCAACGTTTTTTTGTAAGAAAGTGACAAGATTAGAAAGATTTGATCAAGAATCACTTATTGTTCTGTTTTTGCATCAAGATTTGATTTCAGCACAATAACTTTGCATAATCTGTAAACTGCTATGTTCTACATTGTAGATCTCAACAGAATTGTACTCTGCACTATAATCTTCAACTTTGCTCTTAAGTCTGCACATTAAAATGTATTCTTCACACTTCTTGAAACTGCACCAAGCGTCTGCACACCAATCTTCAACTTTGTTCTTGAGTTTGCACATTAAACTGTATTCTTCACACTTCTTGAAACTGCACCAAGCTTTTGCACACTTTCTTGAAACTGCACCAAGCTTTTGCACACTTTCTTGAAACTGCACCAAGCTTTTGCACACTTCTTGAAACTACACTGAGATTCTGCACTTTCTTGAAAATCTGTATCAACTACACATAAAATCTTGAAATCTGCAATATTTACACAACTCTACACTGTAACATTGATTCTTTGCACAACAATCTTCTTCTTGCAATCAAGAATTCAAATATTTGACAATATAGAGTTGGATCTTGAAGAAATAAGGGCTTTAGGGATTGATATTTGAAACTGTAGGCTCTCTAAGCAAGATAGTGGAAGAAGATCACTCAATATTGGTTACTAGAATCTCAGCAAACCCTATTTTTGAAAATAAAAAAAATTTCAAGAAATAAAGATCAAGAAGTTCAATAAATCAAAATAAAGTTGATTAAGGTTCTGAAAACAGTGATTAATACAAATTTAAAAATTTTTAACACAAGTTTCATTGCTAATCTTGTCAAAACAAGAAATCAGCAAATTTGAAAACTATGTAAAAATCAATTATGAAAATGATTAACACTAATCTTGATCAAGAAAATGCATTTCAGAAAACTAAGTTAATAGTAATCCAAAAATTATTAATCTCCTAATCAAAGCATTAAGATCTAAGCCTAGAGCTCTGATATCAATGAAAGAAAGGAGCATCTAGATTAGTCTAGATTAGCCTTGGATTGTTCTAATTAACCTTGGATTAAGAAAAACTAGAGAGATTAACACCAAGTGTAATGAGTATCAAGAAGTATATCAAAAGGTCTTAAAAGGTCATAACACTGTTGCGAGCAAAATAGGTAACTGACGAGGGTTACCTAAAAAGATTCCCTCCCAAAATGTGTGAAATCTCAAAAATGGCTTAAAAACATAGTTTTTTAAAAACACATCTAGAATTCCATGTATAAAATTAAAAAATACATGAATTTTGCTATTTTTTTCAGATTGAGAACACGTGTGATCTTCGTAGATTTATAAACTGCTGTTGTTTGTGACATAAAAATAAACTTAACTTACAAAATGACATAAGAGACTACATAACTTAAAGAAATATCAATCTTTTTCAAATAAAAATTTATTTTATAAATTTTATGAATGTAAGACACTTTTTTTAATGGACTTTCTTGGGACAAATTCTACCACTATGCATAAATATGCACATTATTTAATAAGCACTCAAAAAAATTTAGAATACATAACAATATAAGCTCCATAATTTATGAAAAAATCTACAAACATCCTTGAGTCTATTTCTAGACCCAAATAATAAAGCCTTTAGTATATACTTACCTTGACAGTTTGCATGACATAATTATTTGCTCTATTATTTATAAGCAGATATTGGGCATGATATACAACCAATGCTAAGAGTTTAAAGAGGTCAACTTATAGGTGTGAAAAGGTAGACTTGTATTCATATATATATGTAGAAGATGGTAACTATGGAGGCTCTGAGTAAACCGAAGCATGTTAAAAGAGTAGAAAATTGAAATATTTTTTCGACAGGACCATCTTAGAGGGCATACATCATATAGCCTATGGGTGTAAATTTTGACCCACATAGGCATTTGTTTTCATGAAGGAAATTTTTGTTATGCAATATGGATAAGGGTGGCGGGAAGAAATTGTAGCCTATATCATGTACATATGTGGTGGTGGCAAAAATTCATAGTATGCATATGTTGATGTTTGATCCAGATAGCCATTATCATGAACGTAGGTGATGGTATATCTAAGAGTAGTGTAGGAATGAGCTCTAGTTATAATTATTTAGAGTACAGGCGAAGGATGTTGAAAGATGGTATGTCTAAGGGTAGTGTAGAATGAACCCTGGTTATAATTATTTGGAGGAAATGCAAAGGATGTTGAGAGATACAATCTTTGCTCGCGACATTGTCTATGTACAAAGAGAAAAGAGAGGAGCTTAGGGCTTCTGGAATGGTGGTAGAGAAGAGCTTGGAGCTTTCACGACGATAACGTAGATTCAAGGTCCCCTATGTTGGAGAGCATACTACTGCACATAGGCATGGCACAGTCCAGGCTCACATGCACTCCCCTCCTCGACATAGATGGTCGCACCATGTGTATTTGCTTATAGTTCTTCAGCTTTAAAATTGAATTGTAGAACAAAAATCAGGATTGGCGAATCAATTGACTCGTGGTATTCCAAATCAATGGAGCCTTGCACATTTAGATTAAAACCAATGGATTACAATGTGAGACCCCTCTGCCCCCTCCGCGCACCGGATTCCCAGGTGCTAGAGCAGCGGAAGTAGCTTCCTCTTGCGCGAGGTAGGGTTTCCTTCTCTCGGGGCCTCACCCTCGAATGTCCGGACACAAGACTAATCTGGTGGTCATTCCGAAACCGAAACCGGGAAAATTTTCCTTGCCCGAAAAACGAGGATGATTCCACCTTTTTGATTTTCTTAACGAGCAAGAGACTAAACTATCCTTCACCTGATTAAACCAGATAGAAGGAAAACTATCACTGACTTAGTTTGAAGAAATCAACGCTTTTTTCCTAACCGAAGTCAGGCACAGCCATTGATCTACTCATTTGAGAAATTCTTCAGGTTTTTATTTAACTACTCGAATTCTAAGCGTATTCTTATTTTTTTAATTTAATTATTAAAACTCCATTGATTCCAGCCTAGCCCCATCCGGCCCATTAGCCACCATCTAACCACCACTGGAATCGGTAGAACCAGGACAATTACTCACCCACCCATAATTAAATGCCTTTCTTAACTTTTGCTTTCGAATACAGATTCGCACACACTCCTCTTTAAAACTTTAACATATAAAATAATCCATTGACAAACAGTTATTGGTTACAGATGTCATAACTCAAAAATTCCATCCAATCCCTTGTTTCTCAAAAAACAGTATCACTCTGGACTCTTCGTTGAGACCAACTGGTCAGCAACAACGAGATCTAGTAACAGATTACAATAATCATTTTGTCCACCATCATATATATCTTCCATGACAGACGCGTGGGTGTCATAGGCACCGCAAGCCCATGCATCTCCTGGTCAGAACCCTCGAGGATCCTCCTTAGGTGTCCTGGCACTTCACTCAGGGACCGCTTCGCCGGCCCTTGCCCATCATACCGGAAGCACACCATTTTTCAACCATACTGAGGCTGGTCAAGACCTGGGCAGGCTTTGCCGCATGAGCCGTCCTTTGAACACTCCCTGCCAGCTGTTGCAACCAAACTTCCCTTAGAAAAACATATACCAAATGCTCCCTCCAGCATCCTAGCATGAGACAATCCTTTAAGAAAACAGGGTTTCTAAGCAAGTTTTTAGTTTGATTTTCTTTTGAATATAAGGAGTATTTCTTGAATCAATATCCCCAAAACTTCTTGATCGGCATTCAGAATTTCATACTAGAATTCCTGGAATTCTATAACCTTGATCCACAGATCAATTCGAAGGGCCTCAAACTTAGTTTCAGATTTGGCGAGAGTTTTGAGTGTATTTTACTAAACTGGTCACACTTTCTTTCCTCGAAACTGACGAAAGAGTTTGGTCTTGGTCATAGTTTGAATCAAGGTTCGAGTCGGATAAGATTTTTCCTGAACTTTCTTTCTCGAAAAAGTTTGGTAATTTAGTTACTAATTTACTAAATTCCTTTCTTTGAATATTCACTTAACTGATTTCTAAATTAGTTACGAATTCCAATGAGGAATAAATTAATCATTTATCTGAATATTTTGATCTCAATAGATTTCCTGAATTTTCTTTTTTTACAATCCGTGTGGATATAAAACGATAGAAATTTCTCTCTTAGAGTATTTAATTATTCATTTATCAAATACTCATAGAATTTAAACATAGAATTTAAGAGAATTCTAATTTTGATATAAAAATTCTTTACGCATCTATTTATGCATAAAAAACAACTTCAATGGGAATAATACTTTTATAAAAAAATCCTTTTATGCATCTATTTATGCATAAAATCAAATTTAATAGGAATAACACTTTTAAAATAAAAAGAATTTCTTTATGCATCTATTTGTGCATAAAAATCAATTTTTATAAGAATAACGCTTTTATAATTTAAAAAAATCCTTTATGCACCATTCTATGTATAAAAATCAAATTTAATAACAATAATACTTTTGTAATTAAAAAAATCCTTTATGCATCTTTCTATGCATAGAAATCAATTTTAATAAGAATAACACTTTTGTAATAAAAAAAATTTCCTTTATGCATCTTTCTATGCATGAAATTCAAATTTAAGAATTAATATCGGTGATATCCATGCATATTCATAGGTGAATATTACATGGAGTAATTAGAATATTTCTTTTAGATGCAAAAATGGTGGGAATTACACTTTTGGAATAACATAAAAACAAACTTTCTTTTTCACAAAATTTTGGAAAATTTTGCCATAACCTCCTTTGTATGGCTGAGCATTTCTCATTTTTATCTTTCTTCACTTAACTTAATTTACCCAATTTAGAATTATAGAACTCTAATCTACACAATTTTCTAAATTCAAGAGAGTAAACAATAAGAAGAGTTTAATTAATCACTTAGTTAATCTTTCCAGGATTAAGAAAGGTTGGAATGTAAAGAAGAGAAGGGGGTGGCCTTTTCATCAAAGGCATAGCATTTGAATTTAATTCAATCATTTGCAAAACATAAAAATCAAGAAAACCATAGATTTTTCATTAAAATTCGTAAACAAAGTAAGAAAATTAGCTTACATGGAGCTTGTAAGCTCTCCTTTAGCTTGAGGGATTGAGGGTTCTATTCTTGTTTAAAGTAATAGTGGCCACCACCAATTCACTTTGGAGAGGATTAGGCCAAAAACAATTGAATTATTAAAAAATTCAATGTAGATGGCTCAGGACAGGAGTAGAGTAACAGTGCATAAACACCATTAAGCTTTTACAAAAGGGGGAGGCTTCTATTTATAAGAAAAAGTGATTCTAGAATTTTCCAAATCAGTTTGGTCAATATGTGACCATTTTTGGGTCAGTTCAGCTTACTTTTTGGATCTAGATTTGAAACATGAGAGAGGAGAGATATAAATATCTCATTTTTTAATTCAAAATTAGGGGTAATGATGGGAAAAAGGTGCCTACTTCATGAGCCGAGATCCCCACACTGATTGTCAAAATTCAGTTTTTTAATTCTTTTCTTTGGTCCTTAGTCCACTCTTCATCTTATGTGAGTATTTACTCATTTTTGGGGGGTTTTTCTTTTATTATTCAATTTAGCTCCTCCCTACATTTGGGTTAATCTCATTGACCTGTCAAACCTTTGTTTGGACCTTAATCCAAAATTTTCTAAAAACAGGGGGGCCCTTAGGATAAGGTCTTTTGTGCACATTATAATTTATTTCTAATGCACCTTAGGAATTGCTTTTTAAACTTTTGTTTTGGGGGAATTTATTTTAATAAGGGGATATTTCTCCATCCAAAGATATCTAAAAACGAAATTACCTCTGAAGTTGAAGAGCCATATATAGGCTAGAGTGGCACCTTGTCATAGTCATCTCCTTCGGGCGGTGTTTTGGGAGGCACCTCACCGGGAGATGGGAGCTCGGTGGAGGGATGCTGCAATGCCCATTGAGGGTATTTGTGGTGCTTGATGGTGATGGGTCTCCTACGTGCATTAGTCTTCCGCTACCCATTTTGACATGGTATCAGAGCCCGACGTGTGTGGTCCTGGGCGGCTCAGGCGTGTGTGGTCCTGGGTGACCCCCTCGCGCCTCGATGGCTTGAGAAGCCTCGAATCGAGGGAGGGTGTTGGAAGGTTGGCGATTTCAAGCGTGTGATCTATGGATAGAAGGTGCCTTGGGATTATCCCATAAGTGGAAGCATGGGAAGTTGAAGAGCCATATATAGGCTAGAGTGGCACCTTGTCATAGTCATCTCCTACTACGGCCGGTGTTTTTGGGAGGCAGCTCACCGAGAGATGGGAGCCCGGTGGAGGGATGCTATAGTGCCCGTTGGGGGTGTTCGTGGTGCTCAATGGTGATGCATCTCCTACGTGCGTTAGTCTTCCACTGTGCATTATGACATGGTATCAGATCCTGGGCATGTGTGGCGGCTCAGGCGTGTGTGGTCCTGGGCGACCCTCTCGCGCCTCGGTGGCTTGCGGAGCCTCGAATCGAGGGAGGGTGTTGGAAGGTTGGTGATTTCAAGCGTGTGATCTATGGCTAAAAGGTGCCTTGGATTATCCCATAAGTGGAAGCATGGGAAGTTGAAGAGCCATATATAGGCTAGAGTGGCACCTTGTCATAGTCATCTCCTACGGCCGGTGTTTTGGGAGGTAGCTCACCAGGAGATGGGAGCCCAGTGGAGGGATGTTGCAGTGCCCGTTTTGGGGGTGTTCGTGGTGCTCGATGGTGCTCGATGGTGATGCGTCTCCTACGTGCGTTAGTCTTCCGCTGCGCATTTTGACAATATAGCGGCCAGTAAAAGATGAACCAGAGGAAAACCTATCGCTAGCCCTAATCCCCCAGTCAACCTACCGAAGCTACTGGAAGGGTGGATGAAGGACAAGTAGTGTTAATGGAGACAGAACAGCTCATAAAGTCAATCAAGAAAGATCGAAAGAAGAAGACTGACAAAAGGATGAGAGGGCTACTAGTGGATGTGACCACAGAATCTCAGCAATGGCATCAGAGATCAAGACAAAAGGATGAGAGGGCTACTAGTGGATGTGACCACAGAATCTCAGCAATTGGAGCAGCTATGGCATCAGAGATCAAGACATACCAAGAGGCTCTCCAAGAAAAACTACAAAGCCCTACTATGCAGGAACAACACCAACAGCTCTCCCCTCCAACGAGCTCTGCACAACTAATATTCAAAGACCTCTCCCCCACCGCTAAAGGATTCACAACTAGCGGAGATACACACAGAGGAAGCTAGAGAACAAACACTGAAAGATCATACCTCGAAAGGACCAGCACACAAGGAGGCATTAGTTGCACAACAAGAATTAGAGAAGCCAGCAGAATCTAGTAAGAGGCCACACTCCCTAGAGATGTCCATGCCAAGCAAACAAAGAAGATTGGATGAAGATGAGCCACTACTGCATCTTGGTTCTTTCAAGGAGGTGGATTCTCAACAATTCGTCTGGGATACCTTGGAAGGCCTCGAAACACTCCTCAATGATCCCCTTACAAAAATAAGTGCGGCCACTAGTACCAACTAGGAATAGGAACAAAAGGTATGGCGTTGCCATTTGTTGACAACACACATGCTGCATGACAGGAACGCTAGCCTATGGAATCAGCTAGAAGAGGCCAATGCCCAAACACAAAGTGTGAAAGATAACTTGGCGGCAGCAAAGGAAACTCATAAAGAGTTTACAGGCTGCAGAACAACAAGAAACAAGATACAACGCATTGGAGAGCAATAACTTGGTTTTGAGTCAAACCATTGTACAACAATAAATGAGAATACTGACTTGAATGTGTTGAAAGAACGGTAGAGGGGGAGGAGACACACACACAGGAGCAAACCCTAATGTAAATTGCAAACCCTAACCATAGAGGGAAACCATCTCCACTCTCACACAAAGCATAATACCATAATCCATAATACACACCACACACTATGAGTTGTGTCCACACTCTACTAACCCTAGCTAATGTCCACACACTATGAGCAGCTGGACACGCGGTCATTTATGTCTCACACATGTTCCTACCTAACATGCCAGCACATAGCATAGCTGGCTCACACTGACATCGAGCTTGAATCTCAACAGCCCCTCTCAAGCTCATGATGTACTGCCGATGAAGATGTAGATGAGCTTGGGATATCAAGGCTCTCAACACTCCCCCTCAAGCTCATCCCATGTACTCCCAACATAGTACGGAAGTACTCAAACTTCTCCCTGCTAAGTGGCTTTGTAAAGATGTCTGCCACTTGCTCATCAGTCTTCACATACTGAAGATCAACTGTACCATCCAGCACCTTCTCTCTGACAAAATGATAATGGACCTCTATATGTTTGGTCCTCGCATGAAACACTGGATTCTTGGCCAACTGTATACTGCTCATGTTGTCACAATGAATGACAACTTTGCCATCAATTGGCTCACATAAATCTGCCAAGAGACCCTTTAACCATACTGCCTCACAAGTAGCAATGGCTGCACCTCTATATTCAGCCTCTGTACTGGATAAAGCAACTGTAGGTTGCTTCTTGCTACTCCAACTCACCATGGCACTTCCAAGTGTAAAAGCATATCCACTAGTAGACCTCCTGTCATATGCGCTACCTGCCCAATCAGCATCTGTGTAGCCATGTATGTCCAAGCTTTTACCACTCTCATAAAGTAGACCATAATGTGCAGTGGTCTTCACATATCTCATGATGCGTCTCACTGCATCCAAATGAGGCTTTCTGGGGCTCTGCATAAACTGGTTGACTAGCCCCACAGCATAACTCAAATCCGGGCGTGTGATAGTCATGTATATGAGACTATGAATCTGCTGTAGAAATCTGAAAACCAAGTGAGATAAGATATCTACTCATCTTATCACTCCAAGCACGAGGTGCTTGCTTCAGACCATATAATGCCTTTTTCAACCTGCATACGTGAGTGGGATATCTTGGGTGTACATACCCTTCTGGCTGTGCCATATACACTTCCTCTTGTAGATCTCCATTTAGAAATGCATTTTTGACATCCATCTGATGCATTTCCCAACCATTAGCTGCAGCCATAGCAATGACTGCTCTCACTGTGCCCATCTTAGCCACTGGACTAAAAGTTTCATCATAGCCCAAACCTTGGGTCTGTGCATAACCCTTTGCTACCAATCTTGCTTTATGTCTCTCAATAGAACCATCAGATTTGCACTTCAATTTGTAAACCCATTTACATCCAATAACATTTTTGTCCTTTGGTAGTGCAACCAAATCCCATGTATCATTATGGACCAATGCGTCCATCTCTACATCCATTGCTTTCTCCCATACATGCTCTCCAATAGCCTCTGTATAGCATGTAGGTTCCACATGCTTCACCATAGATGTCATATAAATGTGCATAGCAAAATCTCGATATGTCAATCTGTCAACTGGATATCTGACTCTCTGGGATCTCCGCAATGCATGCGGGTCACTCTGAACACCTGTAACTCTAGCATGTGGTGGCACATATCTATCCTGCCTAGCACCAGGTGTGCATAAAACAGGTATGCCAAGCTCCTCATCCAAACTCTCAGAACTAGATGACTCATAACCTGTGATTCCAATTCCTTCGACCTTCTTCTTTTCTTTATCCATAGCACTACTCCCAGTGCTCACACTCTCATGCCTCAAATGTCCTGACCATGGACGTACACTGCTACTCTCAGCCTCTGCTCTGCTGGCCCAGACATAGTAGTAGAACTAGAACTTGCTTGTGGCAAGTTCACAGGCACATCAGCCTCAAGTGACTCAATGACACCCTCATATTTTTCTTTGTACCAAATAGCAAGCTCATCAAACACCACATCTCGTGAGATGACCACTTGTCTAGTTTGCGGGTTGTAACATTTGTATGCCTTTCGATCCTGTGCATATCCAACAAATACACATTTCTCTGCCTTAGGATCCAACTGCCTTCTTCTTTCATCAGGCACATGTACATAAGCTATGCATCCAAAAACTTTGAGGTGTCCAATGTTTGGTCTATAACCTGTAAGCCGCATTTCTGGCGTGCTTCCATGAATGGCTGCTGTAGGTGTTTTGTTCAATATATACACTGCAGTAGCACATGCTTCTGCCCAATAGTAATCTGGCATGCTCTTTTCATTGAGCATCGCCCTAGCCACTTCACATATGACTCTATTCTTTCTCTCAGCCACACCATTCTGCTGAGGTGTATACCTGCAAGTCAATTGTCTTCTTATTCCTCGGGGGGGTCACTATATGTAAATCCTCTATATCACGTGCATTCAAGGCCTATTTAAAAAGTCCCTTATCTGTGAATTTTTTAGTGAATATAATGTATCCTTTCCTATTCAAATCTGTAATTTTTTTTAAAATACAATAAATAAATCCCCTCTGTAAATATATTTATGTAAGTTTTAAATATTTAAAATGTCCTTCTGTTGAACTCACGTGATACTTACATATTTATACGAGTGACCCCCCCGAGTCTTATTCCATGCTTTCTCAAGAAATGCTCAAAAGCTTTTGAGGTGTATTCACCACCTCCATCTGTCCTCAAACATTTAATCCAACAGCCATATTGCTTTTCTGCAAAAGCTTTGAAATCCATGAACTTTTCCAACACTTCACTCTTCTCCCTGAGAAAGTATATCCATGTCATCCTGCTGAAATCATCTATGAATGTCACATAGTATAGACTGCCTTTGATAGATGGGTTTTTGTGCAGGACCCCATACATCACTATGTACTATCTCAAGTGGCCTGCTACTCATGTTTCCTTCTCTAGGGAACCTCAATCTTGCCTGCTTTCCAAACTGACAGGCTTCACAAACATGCATATTCCCATCATATTTGAATCTAGGCAATCCACTGACAATGCCTCTTGTTTGCATGTTCTTTAATCTTTGTATATTGACATGTCCAATCCTCTTATGCCACATATCAATGTCCAATCCTCTTATGCCACATATCAATGTCCTGTACCACATTTTTACTTTTGGACAACATGGCTGATTTTAGCTGAGGAATTCCAGCATCCAGCTTAAATAATCTGCCTTCTTTCTTGCCTTTAGCAATGACTCTACATCCATGTTTAAAATCCTCAACGAAGCACCCATGCTCGTTGAAACGAACCTGTAATCCCTATTCCACCATTTGACCTACTGAGGCCAAGCTCTTTGTGATAGAAGGCATGTACAATACATCTGACATAGACTTTGTCTGACCATTGTGCATAACCAATGGTACACTTCCAACATGTGTAATGACATGCTGGGTATCATCACCTGTCTCCACATATAGCGTTTTACATCCATAGGCTTCATATGCTCAAACCACTCACCATGACATGTCATATGGTTTGATGCTCCTGAGTCCATATACCATGTGTCATCATTCTCAGCATTTGTCGTCATAGAACCCACAACATGCTTCATGGCAAACAAATGATTTGCAGTGCCATCATTACTGCTTGATGCATAGTTTCCACCATGTTGTGCATAATTTCCACCATAATGACCACCACGTTGTGCTCTACCCCCTCTCAAATCATTCGGTTTGCGGAAACAATCTCTCGCCATATGACTATATTTGCCACAGTAATGGCATTCCACATCTTGCATAGAATTTTGTTGGCCTTGCCAACGTCCTCTACCACGGGGGTTACTCTGCCTCTCTGAGGTGCATATCCACGACCACCTCGAGCATAATATGAAGGCTGAAAATTCTGTTGTGGTGACCTGTCCTGCCATCCACGACCATTACCACCACGTCCATGTGATGTGAATCTCCCCCTGCCTCTAAAACCTCTCTGAGAATAGAAAGCCTGATTTCTGCCATTATCATCATGGCTAGTAGATGCATCCAGAAATGAATCATTGAGTTTGATTTCCTCAACCAGCAAGAGTGAAACCAACTCATCAAAGTCGGGTAGACCTGTACTCCGAACTGAGATAGATGTATCAAAAGATTTATATTCCTTGCCAAGACCACACAAGGTAATATCCACCAAATCATCATCAGGCATGGGGGCATTTATTGTGGCCAATGCATCTGCAAACTTCTTGATTTCTTGCACATAATCATGTATGCTCCTTTTATTCCTTTTCACATTATGTATCTGCTATCGCAAACTGAGACTTGCGAGCACTCGTATCTGTATCAAACATCTTTACCAAAGTATCCCATGCATCTTTGGGATTCTCAGCATCCTGTATGTGTTTGAGCATAGCATCAGAAATACATATAGATAGATAATGAGCAATAAGCTGCTGCTGTGTAGGTTGTCGAGGTAACTCAGGCTCTAGCTCAGCACCTGTAATGAGATTCCACAATCCTTTTCCTTTCAAGAAACTTTTTATCCTGTACTTCCATGCCTGGAAGTTCTTCCTATCCAGCTTTTCACCAACAATCTGTACTGGATTATCCGACATGTTTGCTCAATGTGCACCTTCCGCACTTGTCCAAATCTGTAACCGAGCCTTCCTCAGCTCAACCACACTCCAATGAGTGTTCCAGATACTCCAAAGTAACCACAAATCTTCAAATTTGATGTAGAAAATCAACCTGTATGCATCCAAGATGAACTGACTCACGCAGTCCGAGATACCCTGTTTTGATGTGCTTCCACGGCTCCAAATCACAATGTAGTGGTGCAATCAAGTATGGACAACTTGTATTGACACCTAAACAACCTCAATGTTGAATATCAACACCATCTGACATGTGTACATATCAATTTTTGAAAACCCCTTTCTTTGTTTTGGAAAAAACGTGAAAAACCAAAAAAACCAGTAGTAAAATGGCTCTAACTTCTTCAATATTTGTCCAAATTGAGCAACCAGGCATTCATTAGCTTAGCAATAGTGCCCATCAACTCCATGTAAGAGGAATTTGTCCAATTGTTTAAGACCAAAGATTAATTGCTCAATTAAAATTGCTCTGTTTCTCTGTAAACCAGTGTGGATAGCCTGTTTAATCAGCTCATTCCCAGCTCAATTGATGATAATTTATCAATCCAATCACATAGCCTTCTTCTCAAGTATGTTTATTAACCAATTTCTAAGTCAATTTTGGAAATCATCAAGCACCAAAGTGTAATTTGGTCCTCCACTCAGTAAAAATATCAAAATCTTCTCTGTTTCTGCTGTCCAGCCCAGCGCCGCCTGCTGTAGAGGGTTTTGGGAGAGTTTGTGTTGACAATTGATGATGGTATTGAGTGCCCAAGACACCTAGGTATGTGTGCAACCAGTCAATGGTTGGATTTTTGCCAAAAATATCTCCAAATGCATCAAATCTTCACCTCCTTTTCTCTGTTTTGTGAGAGCTCAAAAACCAAAATTTTTCACATATTTAAATGCATTCAAATTGCTCCAAAATCACAGTAGGGCTTGCATAGGAGTTGCCAATACATCTCTCATTGTCAGATACATGTTTGCTTTGCCAGATTTACATGTATTTCACCATACATCAGTGCTTCCAAGCTTTAATGGAAAGCTTCCAAAAACCAAAATTTCTCTTTGCTTTGATTTGCTTTGTTTTTGCCTGTATCACCTGCAATCCGCTCAAGGATGTTTAGAAGACCTTACCCGGTAGGCCAAGCTCTTAGATCTGATAGTAGTTGGTGTGCTCCAAGCTTCACAGCTCCAATGGCAAGCTTCACAGCTTCTCTTCACAGCTTCTTCTCCCTCTTCACTCACTCACTCATAAACCCTAATAAACAGCACAAGGCTCTGATACCATGTTGAAAGAACGGTAGAGGGGGAGGAGACACACACACAGGAGCAAACCCTAATGTAAATTGCAAACCCTAACCATAGACGGAAACCATCTCCACTCTCACACAAAGCATAATACCATAATCCATAATACACACCACACACTATGAGTTGTGTCCACACTCTACTAACCCTAGCTAATGTCCACACACTATGACCAGCTGGACACGCGGTCATTTATGTCTCACACATGTTCCTACCTAACATGCCAGCACATAACATAGCTGGCTCACACTGACATCGAGCTTGAATCTCAACAGAATGCAAGGCTAGAGCAAGCAAAGGAGCAAACACAAAAGGAGATAGCTCACACAAAGAGCCTAAAAACTAGGCATGCCAAGGAAATGCAGGAGTACCAGGAGAGTGCAAAGCATACTAAGGATATGCTTTGACAATAAATAGAGCTCCTCACAGCCAACCTCAAAGAAGAACAAGAAAGAGTACAAGGATTGCAACAGGAACGAGAGCAAGTTAACAAAGCACATGCAAAAAAACTAAAGGCTCTCAATGAAATAATCATCATTAACTAAACAGCGACGCAAAGAAGCCAAGAAACAATATCACAACTAGAAAACCAATTACAGGATACATAAAGATTGGCAACACAATAGGTATTTCAAATTACCGAAGCCAATAAAAGAGAGCTATTACCAGAAGAGCACAAGAAATGGCAACAAGAAGATTCGAAGTGCTGGATGCTAAACGGATGATCAGAGAAACAGCCATTTCTACAGAGCTCAGCGCAACGCTGATATCCGCATGCAAGAACTGGCCCGCCAACTAGCCACATAGGAAAAGAGTCAAAGGCAAAAGCCCACAGATGGCTTACATACCCTCCTTGAGCGCTCAGAATTGAGACAATTGCCAGTAACTCCTTGGGCCCCTTCACAAACTCTTACCTTGTTTTTTTCTTCATTAAGACTCTCATTACTTCAATATGACATTAACTTAGCTGAAGATATAGGTTTAGAAGATTTAACCATTAATAAACAAAATACCAAGCGAGATGCTGACCCAATCATCATTATGGGTTATATCAAAATGCCAAAAAGCATGATACAAGAGAGAGTGTGCTCCAACACAGAGAATGTCATACACCAAAGAATGTGCTACCAGCCAGAATGTGCTACACGGTGGAGAGAGTGCTCTCCTTAAATCCTCCTTGGGTGTCCTCCTCCTCAAGGTCCCAACCCTCATCCTGTGTTGTGTAGAGGAAAGGTCTTCCATCGGGAAAATGGAGATGGTGCTCAAGAGGATCTCAAAGAAGATCTCGCCCTACCTTGGGAAAGGGAGAGGGGAGTTGCCTCCATGAGCACCCTTGGAGTTGGCCATGCACGTCGTAAGTGCCACTGGTAGTCTGAGGACCTGATGGGTTGGAGATGTCAGAGGGCACTGATGGTGATGACAATTGAAGATGTCGGAGGGCACCGGCGGTGTGATGGTAATCAAAGATGTCAGAGGGTACCGGGGCGGTGACTACAGTCGAAGGTATTGGAGGGCATCAGTGGTGATGATAGTCGGAGAGTAGTGTGGCAGTGTGACAAGGCAGTCGGACGGTCGGAGTTATTGGAGGGCATCAGTGGTGATGACAGTCGGAGAGTAGTTTGGCAGTGACGAGGCAGTTGGAGGGCATCAGCAGGTGGTGACGACGATTAGAGCGGTCGGAGGTGTAGGAGGGCATTGACGATGGTCGGAGTGGTGGGAGAGCACCGATGGTGATGGCGGTTGAACCGGTCTGGAGGTAATAGTGGGATGCTCTTGGTGGAGTGTGGAGGACCTAGCTTCTTATTCACAATCCACATAGTAACTCATAGAGCTCACAATCATATACCTTCCAATCCGAACTTGTAAAATCATCATCAGTTGGATTCACAAATGTAGTCCACGGACCACCTATCAATGCATGACCAACACTATCTATAGGTGAATCCAAGGCATGACTATCTACCCTCAAATAATGCATGAGTAACACTAATCAATGCATGAGCATCACATATGTCCACACCATGAGCGTCACACAAAGTAGATGCATAGCTGTCCAATCTCTCATGAACCTAGGCATCCATCTCTTTCGCGAAGTCATCATACCCATGGATACCCATGGATACATGTATCAATAGAAGGTGTAGTACCCAAAGCAAAACCATCCACCTCCATAACACATATGGACTCCATTATCTCATGCACATTAATATCTCTTAAAGACCCATGGATACATGTATCAATAGAAGGTGTAGTACCCAAAGCAAAACCATCCACCTCCATAACACATATGGACTCCATTATCTCATGCACATTAATATCTCTTAAAGACCCATTGAATATGACTCCGTCAATCCCAAGAAAAGATGAGTCATCCCAAGAAGCTCAATGTCAATCCACATGTGCTTGTTGCCCACAACAATCATCAATCAATGCATCATAAATCCAAGTGTGAAGAGTCCTTGGTAAATGTGAAGGAGGCTTGTCCACGCAAGTATCAATGGGCTAAAATTTTCCAGCCATCGTTAAGCTCATCATTAATGGCTCACACATATGGATGTTTCCAACATGGGAAAAAAATCTATACATGCCGGAACACAATTGGCACATGATATAGTGTCCAAAACTTCTTGCACTTGAGTGTATGGCTTCATAATCACTTGCTTTTTAGAAATTTCAGCAAGTGTGTTGTCCCTAAGGATACCCTCAATGAACTCACAAAGGCCCACATAATCATAGTACATGCAATGAACAAAAGGTTGAGTGAGCGAGTAACCTCTTTTAAATCTTTTAACATGAGTTTAACATGAGTTGAAGCATTCCATCCCTTCTCACCCGTGAAGTGTAGCCAAGAATGGGTACTAACAACTCAGTCATTTCTATCTTTCTTATCTCAACAAACTTGACCTTGTGATTGACCCTTTGGGTATACATGTGGACAAGTCCCACCAACACCATGATCTCACTAAGACTAATATCCTCATCAATTTTCACAATACTTTGAGATACTTGCATGAAGTCTTTTTCTTATCTTTGCACAAAACCCTCTATACTTTACTTCTCTTTGTTGTTGGTGGGGACAAAAATCATCTCTATACTTTACTTCTCTTTGTCTAATCTTTGCAAAAAAAACCCTCTACACTTTACTTCTCTTTGTTGTTGGGGAAAAAAAATGAAAGATTGGTATATCTCTCCATAATATAGCTAGATAGAGAGTCCTCATGTGAGAATACCATGCATCAATCTCTAAAGCATTTCTTCTCTTGGGTGGTCACAAAGTGTTGCACAACATCATATGCCAAATTCGACCAATCCCAATTATATTTGTGCATTTCCTTCATCCACAAGGATCGAGATATTCCTTGAAATAAGAAATCTCTTTCTTCACTATGTCAAGCTTGCCACAAGGAAAGCCATGAAAATAGGCATCCCAATAATTACCAATCCAATCCTTGAGTCTGTATGCGTACATTTTATGAGAAAAAACATCCGAGCAAATTTTTTCAAGTGAATATTTTTAGCATTTCAACAAAGAATATTCCTTAAAGAAATATATATATTAAGGTATTAGAGAAATATATTTTGTGCATATTGAAATTATAAGGTTTCTAACGTGTGTTATGTGTGTGTGGAAGAGAGAGAGAGAGAGAGAGAGAGAGAGAGAGAGAGAGAGAAAGAGAGAGTTTGCCTTGGGGATCGCAAAGGGAAGTCATTCTCTTAAGGCAAGTAGAGTTGTCATATAATAAATAGTTAAAACTCGCTTTTTATTAGTGAAGCAATAGGGTATACACAAGAGCTAATCTCCTTTGATTAGTGCTAGAAACATTGATTAGTAAGGACAACAAAGTAGATTACTTCATGATTTTTTGGGAAGATCTGTTATTACCATCAAACTATGGGGTATGTAAGCATAGTGGTGGTTGTGATTAGTATTGTTATGGTGGGGATCTTGTGGGCATCAACAAGTGCCTCTGCAGAGGCTCTAAATCTCACTACCAACAATGCATTTGTGTCTGAGGTTGATGTATTGCCACTAGATAGCAACGCGGCTTCCTCCTTTGCAAATGCACTCTTCACTCCACCCATCACCAGCTCTAATTCATCTACAGACCTCTCTTTTACGACTTTTTTCATCTTCTCCTCCAACTCAACATACAATGTTGGCGTGCTCGCCTTCATCATAACCCCCGACAACGCAGACCTCACCGCCCACTACCCATCTCTGTCAACGTGACTCCATCGGCTAGTCCTCCTTTGCCCTCCATCGACAATGCCTTTGCCCTCATTTCATTAACCTCCATTTGCACCTATTTCACTCGCAAAATAGGTCTTGGACACCCGCTAGCCTCCATTTGCACCTATTTCTCTTGGACCAGTGAGATAGGTGCAAATGGTTCTTTGTGTGGAGAGTAAGGCCACAAAAGCAATGCAACCATGATTGCCTTCTCAACTTTTTACATAAATCTCAATATCGTGCTCGTGTTATTTTGTAGTTTAGAGTAGAGTGGCATAGCTCAGAGGTTAACCTCTTTCTTCTCATATGCAAGGCTTGTGAGCTCCTTTCTCTTGATGGCCTTATGTATGGAGGAGAGAGAGAAATGTAAACGAATTTACATCTATATTTATTAAAGAAATATATTTTGTGCATATTGAAATTATGAGTATTAGAGAAATTCCAACAATGTTTTGATCAAGGTAATATTCAGATATGTATCTTTGATTTAATGAAGTTTAGTGATTTAATGTGCATGATTTGGATAATGTCAAATAATGGTTTTATATACATTGTTCTCATAATTTATATGAAAAATACTATTTTATCACTTTGTCACTCGGATTGCTCGTATGTTTTTGCTCGAAAAATGCTCGTTCCCCTTGAGTCCCATGCAACTGACTCCTTCACCATCAAATGCAAACAATGTTTGTGCAAAGGGATCTCCTCTTTTGAACCATGAAATACTTACTTGAGTAGACACCATATACTCAAGAAAAGCTTGCACTTTCATTGGTTTCAACATGTAAGATTCCTCCTCAGCCTGAATAACAAATAAGCCTCTACTTCAATCCCTTGTAATCATTCTATGTTTCTGAATGCAAGAAAATAATATTTTTCCTTGTTTGGCCTAATGAGATAAAAATTTCTAGAGAGTGGTAAATCAATATTGGCATATTTTTGGATAAATAAATTCTACAAATATCAAAAAAATATTTCCCTGAAACAGAAAATCAAAATAGATTTTCCAAGGTGCAATTGAAATTAATTAAAAATGATTTAGAAGACCTTAGCCTAAGGGTCAAGATTTTCTAAAAATTTTAGATTAAGGTTTCTATGGACCAATAAGATTAATCCAAGTGTTGGGATAAGATAAATCCAAAGAATAAAAGAAAATACCCAAAAATGAGTAAATGCCCACATAAGATAAAGAGTTGACTAAGTACTAGATTTATTAGTTAAAAATTATGAAGTATTAATAAAAAATGAGATATTTTAGAGTAATCATTCATTTTTATAAGATTCCTCCCCAGTCTCTCAGGATGTTCAGTATCTTCCCCTGTAATCAAATCCCTCTTCAGAAAAGAAAGATCTTATTTCTACCTGTTTTGGCTTAGGGAGAGAAAATGTTTTAGAGAGAGGTTATTAAGATTTTAGATATTTTTGGATGGAAAATATCTCTTCTTATTAAAATAAATTCCCCCGAAATAGAAGTTCAAAAAGATTTTCAGAAGGTGCATTAGAAATCAATTATAATATGTTCAAAAGGCCTTATCCTGGGGGTCCAGATTTTAGAAAAATTTTAAATTAAGGTTATGAGGGGCCAATTAGATTCATCCAAATGTATGGAGGAGATAAATGAAGAAAGAGAATACCCCCAAAAATGAGTAAATACTCACATAAGATGAAGAGTTGATTTAAGGACAAGGATATTAGTTAAAAAAGAAGAGATATTTAATGAAATGATGCATTTTTGACACCTTAGTGTGGGGGAATTCCCCTCATGAAGGAGGCGCCTATTTCACATGTGTGGGTGAGTTTTAAACTCACAAATAATAATATATTTTCATCTCTCCTCTCTCCTGCTTCAACTAGATCCAAAAAGTAAGCTAAACTGACCTAAAAATTGACCAAACTGATCTAGAAAATTCTAGAATCAGTTTGCTTGGTTAGAGGCTCACTTTTTCCTATAAATAGAAGCCTCCCCCTTTATTAAATCTTAATAGTGTTTTATGCACTGTTACTCTGCTCCTCCCTAGAGCCAAAAACTATGAATTTGTTAATAATTGAATAGTTTTTTGACCATTCCCTCTTCTAAACAATTGGTGGCCACTCTTGTTGCAAACAAGAGTAGATCCCTCAAACCATCAAGCCAAAGGAAAGCTCCCAAAAATTCATGTAAGTAAGAAATCTTACTTTTTCTTTATTCTTTTAATGGTTTTCTGATATTTTGTTATATTTAAAATGATAAGCAGATGCTATGCCTTGTTGGAAAGGCTTTCCCCCTCTCTTCTTCTTGAATTTGGCCCTTATTTATCCTAGTTAAGTAATCTAATTGTTGGAATTAAACTTTTCATATTGTTTCTCTTTTAAAAGTAGAATTTGATTAGTTTGGAATGCTTTAGACCAATTGGGGATAATTTTTAAGTAATTTTAAGATAGAAAATTTCAAAAATGGTCAGCCATACAAAGGAGGTTATGGCAAAATTTTCTTAAATTTTATGAAATAAGTTTTATCTTTTATTATTCAAAAAGAGTAATCCCCATCGTTTGTGTATTCTAAAAGTGTTATTTTCATTCTATGCATAGTAGAAATAATTTTATTATAAAAGTGTTATTTCTATTAAAATTAAATTCTATGCATAGAAAGATGCATATTGGTTATTTTTTTATTATAAAAGAGTGATTTTCATTAGATTTTGATTTTATGCATAAAGAATTTATTTTTATTCCAAAAGAGTTATTCTCATCGATTTTAATTTTATGCATAAATAGATGCATAAAGAATTTATTTTTATTCCAAAAGAGTTATTCTCATCAATTTTAATTTCATGCATAAATAGATGCATAAAGAATTTATTTTTATTCCAAAAGAGTTATTCTCATCAATTTTGATTTCATGCATAAATAGATGCATAAAGAATTTATTTTTATTCCAAAAGAGTTATTCTCATCAATTTTGATTTCATGCATAAATAGATGCATAAAGAATTTATTTTTATTCCAAAAGAGTTATTCTCTCAATTTTGATTTTATGCATAGAAAGATGCATAAAGAATTTATTTTTATTCCAAAAGAGTTATTCTCATCAATTTTGATTTTATGCATAGAAAGATGCATAAAGAAATTTATTTTTAATTCAAAAGAGTTATTCTCATTAAAATTGAATTTATGCATAGAAAGATGCATAAAAGATTGATTTTTATTTTGAGAGTGTTATTCTCCTTAAAATTGAAATTATGCATAAATAGATGTGTAAAGAATATTTATATCAAAAATAAGGATTCTCTTACATTCTAAGAATAGATATGATGAGATGTGATGCGAATCAAATAGATGAGAATGAATGGATGGATAGATGTGATGAGAATAGATGTGATGAGAATGTGATGAGATGGGATGCGAGAATCAGATAGATGGGAATGAATGGATGGATAGATGTGATGAGAATAGAAGTGATGAGAATGAGAGGTAAATAGATGTGATGAGATGGGATGCGAATCAGATAGATGGGGATGAATGGATGGATAGATGTGATGAGAATAGAAGTGATGAGAATGAGAGGTAAATAGATGTGATGTGAATCAAATAGATGAGAATGAATGGATGGATAGATGTGATGAGATGGGATGCGAATTAGATAGATGGGAATGAATGGATGGATGCGATAAGAATAGGAGTGACCAGAATGTGAGGTGAATAGATGTGATGAGAAGTAATGTGAATCAGAGATGGGAATGAATGGATGGATGGATGTGGATGTATGTGAAGAATAGAAGTGGATGTATGTGAAGGATGGAAGTGGATGTATGACAAAGAATGGATGTGGATGTATGTATGTGAAAAGATGGATGTGGATGTATGTGAAAGGATAGATGTGGATGTGTATGTGATAAGTATGGATGTGGATGTATGTGGAAGAATATATGTGGATGTGAATGTGAGGGATATGAACGAGGATAGAGGCGATGAGATGGAAGCAAATTGGATAGATATGAATGATAAAGGATGTGAATGAACGATATGGGATGTGAATGAATGTGTTAGCATGTGAATCAGGATGTGAATGAATGATATGGGATGTGAATGAATGATATGGGATGTGAATGAATGATAAGGGATGTGAATGAATGTGATAACCTATGAATCAGGATGTGAATGAATGATATAGGATGTGAATGAATGTGATATGATGTGAAATGGATGTGATAAGATACGTTGTAAACTGGATAGATGTTAATGTATGTGAAGTGATGGGTAGATGCAAGTGGATGAGATCTGATGAGGATAAATGAGGAATTAAGTGTTGAGGTAGAAAAAGATGTAATTAGATGAGAATGGGAATACTTATAAAATTGTGTGGATAATGTGGATGGATGTATGAATGATGTGGATTGATGTGAATGATGTGGATTGATGAGTGGATGATATAAATTGATGTGGATGATGTGGATTGGTGTGTGCATGATGAGTGAATGATGTGGATTGATGTGGATGGACGTATTGATGATGTGGATGATGTGGATGGATGTATGGATGATGTGGATGGATGTATGGATGATGTGGATTGATGTATGGATGTATGGATGGATGTATGGATGATGTGGATTGATGAGTGGATGATATAAATTGATGTGGATTGGTGTGTGTATGATGAGTGAATGGACGTATGGATGATGTGGATGATGTGAATGGATGTATGGATGATGTGGATTGATGTGTGGATAATGTGGATTGATGTGAATGGATGTGTGGATAATGTGGATTGATGTGGATGGATGTATGGATTGATGTGGATTGATGTGTGGATGATGCGATTGGATGTGATTTGATGTGGGAATGATGTGATGTGATAGGAATCGATGAAGAAAATAAAATTGTGGTAAGATGAGAAAAGATGGGGACTAATGTGAAAGGATGCGGAGTAATGAGAAAAGATGGGGACTAATGTGAAAGGATGCGGAGTAATGAGAAAAGATGGGGACTAATGTGAAAGGATGCAGAGTAATGAGAAAAGATGGAAATATTGTTGGAACTGTATTTATATGTGAAACCTATTTTTAAGTGACTGTTTTATGTCAAGAATGTTGGGGAAGCATTTTGACCATCTTGTGAATGAGGTCGTGGAGACCTATCTATTAAAGTTGTAACTGCTGACGGAGAGTCAACGGAGGATGTCTCGCGTAGCAAGGTCGGCCGAGGTCTTGACCAGCCTCGGTTTGATTTAAATGGTGAGCTTCCGGTACAGTGGATGAGGGACCAAGGAAGCGGCCTATGAGTGAAGCGCTAGGTGACCTGCGAAGGATCCTATACGGTTCTCGGGCTTTGGTTCGCTGAAGATACCCACAAGTACATTGGGGAAGATATTGGAACAAGGAGTAAGAGTTGTTTTCTGAATTCGGGCATGGATCTGGTTGATTGACCTTGCTGGTCCTCAAAACGGATGCGTCCATGGCTCTTTTATATGGATCTGTTGGTTGATCTTGCTGATCTTCAATAGAGATTCCATATGGATATTTTTATGTGATTATATTGCCGGGTACTATGAGCTAGGAACTATTGAAAAGGCCCCTGAGTAAACAGGTGGTGAGCGTTCTGGTTTTGCCAATGATGCCATAGGTACATCGATGAAGGAAGGAATTGGAAATTAGGATTCAACTGGATAATTAGAGGATTAGGATTCAACTGGATAATTAGAGAATTATGATGAGTAACATTATGGTTTCATTAAATGATTGTTTTAAAGATTGTTGAATCTGTGAAAAAGGCAAGTTCATATTGGGTGTGTAAGTGGTGTGACTAGTTTTATGTTTGCATGAATATCCGGCTAGGGGCCCTGGGAACTCTTTTCCCTGGTACCCGGGACAAAACCTAACCAAAATTCCTAATTGGATCCCATCACTATAGTGGTTGGGCAGTTGGCTAACCCATGGGACTGGATGGGGTTAGGCTGGACTGATGGATCCCTAAATCGAGACTCAATTTCTGTGTATAGTATGATAGATGAAGTAAATCCCAGACAAAAATTGTTCTATGGAAAAGAATCAATGGTTGTGCCTCTCGATGAGGAAAAAAGCGTTGGTCTCTATTATCCAAGTACAATCTTTTCCCTGATTTGACTATGGGACTTATGGGTTTGGTTAGATCAGTTCTGTTAGTTAAGGCTTTTGACTACGTTAGAGAAAAGTTATCCTGGAGGAATCGCCCGTGCTTTCAAGGCAAGGGAAGTTTTTTCGGGTTCAGTTTTGGAAGAACTGATGGATTAGTCTCTTGTCCATATATCCGTGGAGGCGAGGCCCCGAGTGTGGGACCCTGCCCCGCGCAAGAAGTGCTACTTCTACTGCTAGCACCCTGGAATTCGTTGCAAGATGGGGTAAGGGATCTTACAATTTTTGACACATTGGTAAGGAGAAGGGGTCCCTTCAAGAAGGCGCCTATTTCACATGTGTGGATGAGTTTTAAACTCAAAAATAATAGGATATTTTTATCTCTCCTCTCTCCTAGATCAAACCAAATCAAAAAGGGAGCCAAACTGGTCCAAAACTTGTCCAAATTCAGCCAAACTGAAGCTGAAAAATTCTAGAACTCAGTTGGACTCAGTTAGTGGCCTCCTTCACCTATAAATAGACCCTCATTCTTTTGTATTCTCATCTGTGAACAAAACTATGCCGGTATTACTCTAAGATAAGCTTATTTTCTATTATCCTCTAAAAAACCTCTACAAATTGAAGAGATTTGAGCTTCTCTCTCTCTTCAATCTTCCTTGGAGACTTCATCAACATAACAAACCAATTGATTGGTTGGGGGGCTCTACTTTGATCAAAGAATCAAGCAATCTAGGAAGTAAAATGTGGTTTATGGTCTTTTTTCCTTAATCTCCAAATGGTTCTCTCTTCTCAACCCCTCAAAAGCTTGAAAAGCATTCAATTGAATGGCTTTTGAATACAATTGAAGTTCTTTAATGAATTGTAGGGATAAAACACATAAATTTCCATTTATGCTTAAACTATAATGTTTTTTTAAAGCATCTCTCTCTCTCTCTCTCTCTCTGTCTCTCTCTCTCCCCCCCCAAAGAATGGTCATTCCTATGACCTATTCTATATTCAAATGAATCTTCTCATGAAGCAATTCTCTAATCTAAAAGTAATTTCTATGCTTGTCAAATTAGAGGTCAAATAAGTGGCTTTTTAATGCTTTTATGCTATTTAATTTATGGAAAAATTAAGAATCAAGTCCATAATTGGATATTGATCCAATTAATGGTTATTCTAATCATAGGGATATTACTAAACTTTATGCTTTCAAATTATTGAGATTTATCAGCGGAGCTATGGTAAAATTTCTGAAAAATTAACACACAAATCATTTTCATTCATAATATGAAAAGAGGACTTCCTACCATATTCTAGGATTCATCATCCTAGATTAATTGAATGATTCTCATTATAATCATGGAAAATTTGATTTTTATGTTTATACATAAATAGTTAATTAGGAAAAAGAGAAATTTCTAGTAATTCATTTTTATGTTAAAAGAGTAATCCCCATGACAATGGAAATCCATGTATTCCAATGAAGTAAGAGAAAAATTGTGATGCTAAAATAATGTATATTTTATTTAAAAATTAAAGAAGGATTCTAGTTAAATTTATCTTTTTGTATAGATAAGTTTAAATGATGAAAGAGGAATTCCCACCATATTGGAATTCAAATATTTAAATGAGGAAAGTGTAATTCCTAGTGTAAAGGAAGTAATGGAGATTTTTATTTAAATTTTAAGAAAAAATTCAGTTAAATTTATCTTTTTGCATAGATAAGTTTAAATGATGAAAGAGGAATTCCCACCATATTGGAATTCAAATATTTAAATGAGAAAAGTGGGAATTTTTAGCTTAATGGAATTAATGGATATTTTTATGTAATTTTTAAGAAGAATTTTAAATAGATGTAATTTATGGTAAAAGAGGAATTCCCATGATAATTGGATTGCACTCATTAAAATGAGAAAAAGGGAGATTTCAAGTTTATTAAAAAAATAGGTATGGTATTTAGTTAAAAAGAAGAATTTTTAAGATAATTAAGAAAAGATGGATTTGAATTATATTTTAGTGTCAAAAGATGATTTTTCACCATAATTCTACCTAATGAATTAAGGTTGAGAAATTATGTGATAGAAGGAATATCTTTGGATATTTTAATTGGTAAAATCATTAAATGGATATTTACCCAAAACTAGATGTTTATCTGAAGGAAATCCTTGTAGAACTAAACCAAATGAATTTAGTTAGACTACGAGAAGAACGGACAATAAACCTACTTGTCCATCTCTTGATCTGAATCAAGTAAAATCTTTGTGAGACCAATTCCAGTTTCTAATCACAAAGAATAGACTACCAGAACTAAACTAGTTTTTCCTGATCGAACTCACCAAGAATCTAGTTGGACAATCAGACTGAATGATGGGTAGGTTACCTTGATGAGAGATCAAGGATCCTCCATTATGAAAGTGGGAATTATGGAAAAAGGGTTTTTTGAACCAATCTCAAATTGAAATTTTATTTACATTAGAACCTCTGTTTTTTTTAATTCAAAGGACTGTTTTACGAAAGAATGCTAGAGGAAGCATTTGGCTTATGTTTTTCTAAGAGGAGGTTCGTTGTTGGGTACAGCTGGCAGGGAGTCGTCAAGGGACGTCGCTCGCTGCAAAGCCTGCCAAGGTCTTGACCAGCCTCGGTACGGTTAAAATGGTGCACTTCCGGTACGATGGGCGAGGACCGATGAAGCGATCCCTGAGTGAAGTGCTAGGACACCTAAGGAGGATCCTAGAGGGTTCTGACCAGGCGATGCACGGGGTTGCGGTTGCTAGGACACCCATGTGTACGTCGAGGAAGATTTCGGATGGACTAAAAGGAAAGATTTTTGGGAACCAAATTTTGATATTGGATCTCGTTGGTTTGCCAGCTAGTCTTCAATGGAGAGTCCAGAGGATATTATTGTAATACAATGGACTCGAAATTTTAGAAAATGATGATCAGAAATATTATGATTTCTATTGAAGGATTGTTTTAAAGCCAGTCGAATATGTTATAACTGGTAAATTTATATTGGGTGTGTACGTGGTATGCCTACCTTAATTTTTGCATGAATCGCCGGCTAGGGGGCCTGGGAACTCTTTTCCTCAGTACCTAGGCAAAAACACAACCAAATCTTTATAAAGAAATCCCACCAATACAGTGATCGGGTGGTTGGCTAACCCATGGGCCGGATGGGGTTAGGTTGGATCGTCGCAGGATTCCTGAGACACAACTAGATACGATTAGTTACGTTAATTAGTTTAAATCCTGAGAAGACCTTGTTCTGTGGGAGGGGATCAGCGGCTATGCCTCATAAATGAGGAAAAACGCGATGATTCCATGGAACAAGTGCAAGTCTCTTCTTGATCTTACTATGTGATTTCAGGTCAGTCAGATCAGTTTACCTAGTTAAGACTTTGACTCGTTAGAGAAATTTTCCCGTTTTAGAAGATTTTCCCATGGGAGAATCACCCGTGTCTTCCGAGCGAGGGGAGTCTTCCGGGCTCGGTATCAGAGGGACAGCCCAGGCTAGCCTCTCGTCCCCAAGTGTGGATCCCAGCCCCGCGCGGGAGGCCGACGCGGCTTCTGCCACACTGGCATGGGTACCGCGGAGGGGGTAGGGACCTTACTGCTGGTATCAATTTGTTGAAAGCTAATAAGGATAAACGAATTCTTATCAGAAATTGATAATAAAAACTCAAAAAAAGCATTTTTCATAATGTATTTTCATTTCGCAAGTCTCATTAATAAAGAATTTTTAATCAAAGATTTTTTTTTTTAAAGATGGAAGTTCCATACTTATTTGGTGTTCCCGACCTCACCCAGTCACAAGACATGACTGCGTTCGCCTTCGAACATCTCATCTCTTCCGCTAAAACAACTCGAACAAGCCAAGTCAGACTCGCACGCCATTTCGAGGATTTATATTTTCGTGACCCAGTGGAGAGACGATAGCATAAGTGGTTTGCAGGGCACTATGTCCACGCCTCTTGCAACCGGTGTGCAATGTTGAGGCAGAACCTCTCATTGGCCATGATTCTGATAAAGCTGAAAGTGGTACATGGTGTCATTCTATATCATTCAACGCCTCGGAATTTCAGACTTTCATGCCAAATCTACAGACTCCTTAGTAGCTTTATTCCTAAGGAGAAGATAATAGCTCCCTTGGCAGTAAGTGAACGTTTGTATCAGGGCATGGCTATGGCCCCAGTACCGCCTTCCATCCGTCTCCTGAGGAGATTTTGATTTCTGGAGCCGAGCTGCTCTATGTACATATTGCAACTTTTATATAAATAAAGAAATGTTTTCTCAAGAAAAATTCCCTATTGTATAAGTGATTGTTTATGGACGAACTGATAAAGAAAAATTTGTTACTGGACATATGTCATAGATCTCCAATAAGATCATTTATCTTGTTTAAGAAATTGTTTTCCGAATCCCTTAAGTCTTAGGATCTCGTGGATGATATCAAAATAAAAATTTAATAATATATCATTTTTGACAGAATCATGAGATGAGGAAACCGTGGCCGTCAGTCAGACCCTCTCTCTGAAGATGATGAGCTTGACCCCGACATTTGCAAGGCTCTTCATAACTCAGCCAAGACCCTTCAAAGGTGAAGGGGAGAACCTGGGCGAGGCTGTGGAGAAATGGGTGGAAGCTATGGAAGAATATTGTAAGATCCCTATTCCCACCGAGCAACGGATTCGGGGTTCTAGTAGTGGAAGTAGCACTTCTCGCGCGGGACAGGGGTCCAACACTCGGGGCCTCGCCCACGGATATCCGGACAAGAGACTAATCCGTCGGTTTGTCCAAAACCGAAACCGGAAAAACTTCCTTTACCCGGAAAGCACGGGCGATTCCACCAGGATAACTCTTTACTCTAACGTAGTCAAGATCATTACTGATCAAAATGATCTGACTGCACCTTTAACGGTACTTGGTCAAATCAAGGAAGAACTTGCACTTGGATCATTGGGATCAACGCTTTTTTCCCCATCAAGAGGCACAGCCGTTGATTCCTATCCATAGAACAATTTCTATCCGGGATTTACTTCATCTATCGTAATAATAGAAATTAAATCTCGATTTACGGATCCATCAGTCCAGCCTAACCCCATCCGATCCCATGGGTTAGCCAACCGCCCAACCACTGTAGTGATGGGATCCCATTTTGGAATTTGGTTAGGTTTTGTCCCGGGTGCCAAGGAAAAGAGTTCCAAGGCCCCCTAGCCGGAAGTTCATGCAAACATAGAACTAGCCACACCACTTACACACCCAATATGAAATTGCCTTTTTCTTAGCATCAACTAACTTTAAAACAATCCTTTAATGAAACCATAGTACCACTGATCATAATCTTCCAATTTATCCGGTTGATTCATAATTTCCCATCATTCCTTCATCAGAGTATCTATGGCATCATTGGCAACTAGAACGCTCACCACCTGTCTACACATGGGGCCTTTTCAATAGTTCCTAGCCCATAATACTCGGCAATATAATCACTTATAAAAATCAAGATGGACTCTCGTTGAAGATCAGCAAGATCAACCAACAGATCCATATAAAGAGCCATGGACTCATCCATTGAAGACCAGCAAGGTCAATCAACCAGATCCATGCCCGATTTCACAAAACAACTCTTACTCCTTGTTCCAATATCTTCCTCGACGCACGCGTGGGTATCCTGGGCGACCCAGAGCCCGAGCACCGTATGGTCAGCACCCTCTAGGATCCTTCGCAGGTGACCTAGCGCTTCACTCATAGGCCGCTTCCTTGGTCCCTCATCCACCGTACCGGAAGCTCACCATTTAAATCGAACCGAGGCTGGTCAAGACCTCGGTCGACCTTGCTACGCGAGACGTCCTCCATTGACTCTCGGTCAGCAGTTGCAACTTTAACAGTTAGGTCTTCATGACCTTAATCCACAAGATGGTCAAAATGCTTCCCCAGCATTCTTGACATAAAACAGTCATTTACAAACAGTCACAAAATACAGTTTCTAAATCAAACTCTCGTCTTTCCACATTATCCCTCCTTAGTCCACATTACTTATTCCACATTCCATTCAATGTGTACTCATTCTCATCCATTTCCTCATATCGACGACACATTAATTCACATTCACATTCATACATCCACATTTACATGGATACATCCATTTTCACATCCTCATTTATACATCCACATCCCATATCCACATTCATACATACACATCCATATCCACATCCATACATCCACATCCACATCCACATTCATATTCACATCCATATATCCACATCTACATGCATACATCCATTATCACGTCCTCATTCATACATCCACATCCACATACATACATACATCCACATCCACATACATACATACATCCACATCCACATTCCCATTCACATCTATACATCCACATCTACATCCACATACATACATACATCCACATCCACATTCCCATTCACATCTATACATCCACATCTACATCCACATTCATATACATCCACATCCACATTCCCATTCACATCTATATCCACATACATTCATACATCCACATCCACATTCCCATTCACATCTATACATCCACATCTACATCCACATTCACATCTATGCATATACATCTTCATGCATACATCCATTTTCACATTCATACATCCACTTTCACATTCATACATCCATACTCCCATCTCCACATCCACACATCCACATACATACATACATCCACATCCACATTCCCATTCACATCTATACATCCACATCTACATCTACATCCACATTCCCATTCATATAACCCCATATGTCTTCACATCTAATCTTTTACATCACATCCATTCTCGCCCTATCACAACCCATATACATCCTATTCTATCACATACACTTCTTACCTCATCCCATACACATCTTATCACATCCTATCACTTTCCATACGCATCTTATCAATTCTTATCACATCTCATACACCTCTTATCACATCTTATCACATTTCATATCTTTTTTTTAAAAAAAAAAGAGAATTCTTATATTTAATATAAGATTTCTCTACACATTTATTTATACATAAATTCCATTTAAGGAGACTAACACTTTCGAAATTAAAATCAATCTTTTATGCATCTTCTTATGCATAAATTCAGTTTGGTAGGAAATTACACTTTTAGAATAAAAGAATTTCTCTTATGCATCTAAGTTAAGCATAAAATCCATTTATGAGGAAAATCACACTTTTAGTATAAAAAGAATATCTTTTATGCATACCTATATGCATGAAATCCAATATGATAAAAGTAACACTTTTGATATAAAAATTTTTCCTTTATGCATACTTCTATGCATGAAAATTAAAAATGATAAAAGTAACACTTTTGATATAAAAAAAAATTTCTTTTATGCATACTTCTATGCATGAAAATTAAAAATGATAAAAATAACACTTTTGATATAAAAATTTATCCATTATGCATACTTCTATGCATGAAATAAAAATGGTAAAAATAACACTTTTGATATAAAAACTTATCCTTTATGCATGATATTAAAATTCAATTTCTCCATGATTGTAATGAAATTCTTTCAATTAATCTAGGATGATAATTCCTAGAATATGGTAGGAAGTCCTCTTTTTATGCTTTGAATGAGATTATTTTATGCATAATTTTTATAAAAATTTTGCCATAGCTCCGCTACTATGACTGATAAATCTCAATTTTTCTAAGGGATAATGCTTATCATTAAGGAATAATTAAAATAATCTCTAATTGGATTATTAATCCATAATGGATTGAATCATTAATATACATAAACTAAAAGCATAGAAAAAAGCCAATAATTTGGCCTCAAGTATAGCTTAATCTTGGGTTAAGGAAAAGCTTTATGAAAAGCTTGATTTGGATTGAGAATGGGTCATGAGTATGACCATTTCTTGAGTGAGAGAGGGAATTTACATAAAAATTATTAGAATTTAAACATAAATGAAAATTAACTTTAATAGCATTATGTAACTCTTCACTACTATTCAAACTTCATTAGCATTTAAAAAAAACCATACCAATTAAACTTCTCAAGCTTGAGAGGGGTTGAGAAGAGAGAAACATTGAGAAATTATAGAAAGATCAATATTCACTAATTACCTTACAAATTGCTTGATTCTTTGTTCACGGTAGAGGCCCCCAACCAATCAATTGGTTAAGTATGTTGATGGAGTCACTAATGGGATTGAAGAAAGAGGGAAGCTCCAAAAACTAGTGAATTATTAAATGAATTCACAGTTTCTGGCTTAGGTGGAGTAGAGTAACGATGCATAAACACTATATATTTTTCAACAAGGGGGAGGCTTCTATTTATAGGAAAAATTGAGCTCCTAACCAAACAAACTGATTCTAGAATTTTCTAAATCAGTTTGGTCAATATTTGACCATTTTTAGGTCAGTTAAGCTAACTTTTTGGAACTAGACTTGAATGAGGAGAGAGGAGAGATGAAATATCTCAATTTTTATGAGTTTAAAACTCATTCAAGCATGTGAAATATGCACCTCCTTTAAAGAACTCCCCTTCCTTACATATGTGTCATAATGGAATCATTTTAATATTGCTCATAGTTTTTTTTAACTAATAAACCTTGTACATTTTCAACTCTTCATCTTATGTGAAATATGCACCTTCTTTAAAGAATTCCCCTTCCTTACATATGTGTCATAATGGAATCATTTTAATATTGCTCATAGTTTTTTACTAATAAACCTTGTACATTTTCAACTCTTCATCTTATGTGAAATATGCACCTCCTTTAAAGAACTCCCCTTCCTTACATATGTCATACTTTTAATATTGCTCATAATTTTTTACTAATAAACCTTGTACATTTTCAACTCTTCATCTTATGTGAGCATTTACTCATTTTTGGGTATCTTCTTTTACAAATTGGATTTATCTACTCCCTACACATGGATTGATGCTATTGGCCCATAGGAACCTTAATTGGACCATAGTCTAAAGATTTCTGAAAATCTAGACCCTTAGACTAAGGTTCTTTATACCTATTTCCAATTAATTCCAATTGCACATTGGAAAATTCTTTTTGAATTCCTGTTTCAGGGGAACTCATCTGAATTATAAGAGATATTTTTCTATCCAAAAATATTCAAAATCTGAATATTCTCTCTCTAGAATATTTTCTCTCTCTAGGCTAAAATAGTTAGAAACAAGGTCTTTATATTTCTGAAGAGGGGTTGATTACAGGGGAAGATACTAGACATCAAAAAGGGGTTGGGAGAGGAATCTTACATTCTACCCCACTTAAAAAAACGCGAGATGCCCTCATCTCGCAAACTGGGGGTAATTTCGCAAGATGCACAAGTATGAGACTGAGAGAAAATTTTTTTTTTTAAATTAAGATTAACCACCAATTAAAAAAAAGTCTCAAGAGAGCAAGATTCAAGATAAGAACAAGATTTAAACTTTATTCATTCTCGGAACTTATACAGTAAAGATAGAAGAACTCTTTACACTTCCATAAGTCCGTCCATCATATGATCACAAAAGCAGTCCTCACAAGCTGCACAAGTATAAGGTAACTCATCTATGGGAATGATTCTGTGGGTTATTGCTGCGCCTATCTCAGTGGTATGAGGTGTTCTAACAAAAGGACCTCTGAGAGGCAAGCCAAAAACGGGGTAAA
Organism: Cibotium barometz; assembly: GCF_041138505.1. NCBI lineage: Eukaryota > Viridiplantae > Streptophyta > Polypodiopsida > Cyatheales > Cibotiaceae > Cibotium > Cibotium barometz. The sequence continues at coordinate 33,071,705 of NC_141063.1, read as the reverse complement.
GGCATATCTTCTCATGAGGAAGAAAACACGCCAGTAAGAAGACCCGCTCAGAAAACCCAGGATGCCTTGATTTCATGATGCAGTAGTATCGGGGACCCAAACCCAAAGCTTCGATAACCATGGCCAAGCAGACATTGTTACGAAAGTGCTGCTGACCCCAGGGTGTTACCCTAGTTATGTCTTGATAGGTCCGCCATTTGGTCTGCGCTACAGAAGTTCCTAGGTGAGGAAAAAGTGAGCGCTCATACTGTTCTATAAAATCCTTCTTCACAGACTCACTTGCGTCTTGAAGGTGAGGAATCATTATGGATAAAACTAGTTCTTGTTGCCAAGCCATGAAGGAGATTAAGAAAGAGAGGAGATCGATGGAAGTAAGATTACTGCTGTGAGCGACAGGTAAAAAGTTATGACTTATATAAAGGAAGGAGTTAGCGTAACCTAGAAGCCAACGGTATCTTGTCACTGAAGTTTTATTGTCTTTCCTTGATTTGGGTTTGGCACATATTTCTATGAAATACATTAAGAACTTTGAGATGAGGAGGTAAAAGAAGCTTGTAGGCTAAGTCACCTACTTTCATTGAATTTAGATATAAGGCTCACAATATCTGGGGGATAAGTTCTTATACTCCCCAAGAGATAAAGAACTTCTTTTGGGCCGTACTCGAATGAAAACCAAAACCTTGGTGTCCAAAACACCGATTTTCACTTCTGAACTCATTGTTCTGAATCCTTAAAACAGCGTGACTCCTGAGAAGTATTCTAGGAAAAGGGTCTTCCTTTTTTTTTAAACAGAATCTTTCTTTTATTTTAGAGAGGGACTAATTATAAGATCAAAAAGGGAGATTCTTACTCCTGTATACCTCGAAGGCTGGGGGAGAATCTTACATTCTACCCCACTTGAAAAGTGCGAGATGTCCTCATCTCGCAAGGTAGAGGACAACTCTTTTTCTTAAGATCCAATTTATTCTGGGGTTCCTTATATTCTGGTCAACCCAACAGAATACGGGGATAATTATCCCTTATATAGAACTCATCATTAAATAACAATTCATTCAGATCATATCATTCATATCTTTAACACGATAATGGTCCATTAGTCTGAAAATTTTCCTTCTGAACATTCCTCCACAGGAATTTTTGTTAAGCAAGTTCTCAATTTGTCATCCCTTAACTTAATCTACCATCTCAAGTGTTAACAGTAGCAATCTGACAGCACAATCCACTAATCTCATAGTGATTTGCTGAAATCATTATCATCATTCCAGTTATGAATATCATCACTGGGGCTCGTCCCATTCATCCTCATTGTGGTTTCGCTCAGCTTATTACATTTCAACTAAATTTTGAAAATCGTCATTTTTCAATCAGAATCCAATCCAATTCATCAATTCTCAAACAGAATTAAAAATCATATCAACCACATTCGAAATCATCATCTGGATAGCATTAACGCTTATAATTTCAAGTCTTAGATTTACTCGTATATACTATCGGTAAAGAGCTGCAGTTATACCCTCGGTATATACGGATAGTCATGATACTCGAAACTATAAGGTAAATACCATCATGTCTAGGTCTCAAGCAAGTCAGGGTTCCATACAATTGCGGTACTTCAATTGAAGACCCAATTACTAATTTACGAATTTCAATTTGAATTAACAATTTGTATGAATTATATCAACAATTACAACCTTTTTGTGCGTCTTGATAAACTTTTGACATAATTTGCTCCTCAGTTGATCTTATTGGAGATCTATGACTTAAGTCTGATAAATAGATTTTTCTTTATCCACAGATCGTCCGCCGTAAACAATCATTTATACAACAAGAATTTTTTTTTTCTCCGGAAAACATTTTTTTATTTATATAAAAGTTGCATTATGTACATAGAGCAGCTCGGCTCCAAAATTCAAAATCTCCTTGGGAAACGCATATGACGACGGTATTGGGCCATAGCCATGCCCTGATACAAACGTCCACTTACTGACAAGGGAGCTATTATATTCCATTTAGGAATAAAACAACTAAGAAGTCTGTAGACTTGGCATGCAAGCCTGAAATTTCGAGGCGTTGAATGATATAAAATGACGCCACGTACGATTTTCAGCTTTAACAAAATCATAGCCAATGAGAGGTTCTCCCACAGCATTGCACGGCGGTCGCAAGAGGCGTGGACATATTGCCCTGCAAACCACTTATGCTAAATTCTCTCCGCTGGGTTAGGAAAATATAAATCCTCGAAATGGCGTGCAAGTCTTCTTCGGCTTATTCGAGTTGAAGCGGAAGAGATGAGATGCTCGAAGGCAAACGCAATCATATCTTGAGACTGGGTGAGGTCGGGAATACCAGATAAATGGGGAACTTCCATCTATAAAAATAATTTTTTTTTGATTAAAATTTCTTCATTAAAGAAACTTACGGAATGAAAATACATTATGAAAATGCAATTTCTGAATTCTTTTTACCAATTTCAGATAAGAATTTAATTATCTTTATTAGCTTTCAATTTCGCTCTGATACCAACTGTAAGATCCCTATTCCCACCGAGCAACGGATTCGGGGTTCTAGTAGTGGAAGTAGCACTTCTCGCGCGGGACAGGGGTCCAACACTCGGGGCCTCGCCCACGGATATCCGGACAAGAGACTAATCCGTCGGTTTGTCCAAAACCGAAACCGGAAAAACTTCCTTTACCCGGAAAGCACGGGCGATTCCACCAGGATAACTCTTTACTCTAACGTAGTCAAGATCATTACTGATCAAAATGATCTGACTGCACCTTTAACGGTACTTGGTCAAATCAAGGAAGAACTTGCACTTGGATCATTGGGATCAACGCTTTTTTCCCCATCAAGAGGCACAGCCGTTGATTCCTATCCATAGAACAATTTCTATCCGGGATTTACTTCATCTATCGTAATAATAGAAATTAAATCTCGATTTACGGATCCATCAGTCCAGCCTAACCCCATCCGATCCCATGGGTTAGCCAACCGCCCAACCACTGTAGTGATGGGATCCCATTTTGGAATTTGGTTAGGTTTTGTCCCGGGTGCCAAGGAAAAGAGTTCCAAGGCCCCCTAGCCGGAAGTTCATGCAAACATAGAACTAGCCACACCACTTACACACCCAATATGAAATTGCCTTTTTCTTAGCATCAACTAACTTTAAAACAATCCTTTAATGAAACCATAGTACCACTGATCATAATCTTCCAATTTATCCGGTTGATTCATAATTTCCCATCATTCCTTCATCAGAGTATCTATGGCATCATTGGCAACTAGAACGCTCACCACCTGTCTACACATGGGGCCTTTTCAATAGTTCCTAGCCCATAATACTCGGCAATATAATCACTTATAAAAATCAAGATGGACTCTCGTTGAAGATCAGCAAGATCAACCAACAGATCCATATAAAGAGCCATGGACTCATCCATTGAAGACCAGCAAGGTCAATCAACCAGATCCATGCCCGATTTCACAAAACAACTCTTACTCCTTGTTCCAATATCTTCCTCGACGCACGCGTGGGTATCCTGGGCGACCCAGAGCCCGAGCACCGTATGGTCAGCACCCTCTAGGATCCTTCGCAGGTGACCTAGCGCTTCACTCATAGGCCGCTTCCTTGGTCCCTCATCCACCGTACCGGAAGCTCACCATTTAAATCGAACCGAGGCTGGTCAAGACCTCGGTCGACCTTGCTACGCGAGACGTCCTCCATTGACTCTCCGTCAACAGTTGCAACTTTAACAGTTAGGTCTTCATGACCTTAATCCACAAAATGGTCAAAATGCTTCCCCAGCATTCTTGACATAAAACAGTCATTTACAAACAGTCACAAAATACAGTTTCTAAATCAAACTCTCGTCTTTCCACATTATCCCTCCTTAGTCCACATTACTTATTCCACATTCCATTCAATGTGTACTCATTCTCATCCATTTCCTCATATCGACGACACATTAATTCACATTCACATTCATACATCCACATTTACATGGATACATCCATTTTCACATCCTCATTTATACATCCACATCCCATATCCACATTCATACATACACATCCATATCCACATCCATACATCCACATCCACATCCACATTCATATTCACATCCATATATCCACATCTACATGCATACATCCATTATCACGTCCTCATTCATACATCCACATCCACATACATACATACATCCACATCCACATACATACATACATCCACATCCACATTCCCATTCACATCTATACATCCACATCTACATCCACATACATACATACATCCACATCCACATTCCCATTCACATCTATACATCCACATCTACATCCACATTCATATACATCCACATCCACATTCCCATTCACATCTATATCCACATACATTCATACATCCACATCCACATTCCCATTCACATCTATACATCCACATCTACATCCACATTCACATCTATGCATATACATCTTCATGCATACATCCATTTTCACATTCATACATCCACTTTCACATTCATACATCCATACTCCCATCTCCACATCCACACATCCACATACATACATACATCCACATCCACATTCCCATTCACATCTATACATCCACATCTACATCTACATCCACATTCCCATTCATATAACCCCATATGTCTTCACATCTAATCTTTTACATCACATCCATTCTCGCCCTATCACAACCCATATACATCCTATTCTATCACATACACTTCTTACCTCATCCCATACACATCTTATCACATCCTATCACTTTCCATACGCATCTTATCAATTCTTATCACATCTCATACACCTCTTATCACATCTTATCACATTTCATATCTTTTAAAAAAAAAAAAAGAGAATTCTTATATTTAATATAAGATTTCTCTACACATTTATTTATACATAAATTCCATTTAAGGAGACTAACACTTTCGAAATTAAAATCAATCTTTTATGCATCTTCTTATGCATAAATTCAGTTTGGTAGGAAATTACACTTTTAGAATAAAAGAATTTCTCTTATGCATCTAAGTTAAGCATAAAATCCATTTATGAGGAAAATCACACTTTTAGTATAAAAAGAATATCTTTTATGCATACCTATATGCATGAAATCCAATATGATAAAAGTAACACTTTTGATATAAAAATTTTTCCTTTATGCATACTTCTATGCATGAAAATTAAAAATGATAAAAGTAACACTTTTGATATAAAAAAAAATTTCTTTTATGCATACTTCTATGCATGAAAATTAAAAATGATAAAAATAACACTTTTGATATAAAAATTTATCCATTATGCATACTTCTATGCATGAAATAAAAATGGTAAAAATAACACTTTTGATATAAAAACTTATCCTTTATGCATGATATTAAAATTCAATTTCTCCATGATTGTAATGAAATTCTTTCAATTAATCTAGGATGATAATTCCTAGAATATGGTAGGAAGTCCTCTTTTTATGCTTTGAATGAGATTATTTTATGCATAATTTTTATAAAAATTTTGCCATAGCTCCGCTACTATGACTGATAAATCTCAATTTTTCTAAGGGATAATGCTTATCATTAAGGAATAATTAAAATAATCTCTAATTGGATTATTAATCCATAATGGATTGAATCATTAATATACATAAACTAAAAGCATAGAAAAAAGCCAATAATTTGGCCTCAAGTATAGCTTAATCTTGGGTTAAGGAAAAGCTTTATGAAAAGCTTGATTTGGATTGAGAATGGGTCATGAGTATGACCATTTCTTGAGTGAGAGAGGGAATTTACATAAAAATTATTAGAATTTAAACATAAATGAAAATTAACTTCAATAGCATTATGTAACTCTTCACTACTATTCAAACTTCATTAGCATTTAAAAAAAACCATACCAATTAAACTTCTCAAGCTTGAGAGGGGTTGAGAAGAGAGAAACATTGAGAAATTATAGAAAGATCAATATTCACTAATTACCTTACAAATTGCTTGATTCTTTGTTCACGGTAGAGGCCCCCAACCAATCAATTGGTTAAGTATGTTGATGGAGTCACTAATGGGATTGAAGAAAGAGGGAAGCTCCAAAAACTAGTGAATTATTAAATGAATTCACAGTTTCTGGCTTAGGTGGAGTAGAGTAACGATGCATAAACACTATATATTTTTCAACAAGGGGGAGGCTTCTATTTATAGGAAAAATTGAGCTCCTAACCAAACAAACTGATTCTAGAATTTTCTAAATCAGTTTGGTCAATATTTGACCATTTTTAGGTCAGTTAAGCTAACTTTTTGGAACTAGACTTGAATGAGGAGAGAGGAGAGATGAAATATCTCAATTTTTATGAGTTTAAAACTCATTCAAGCATGTGAAATATGCACCTCCTTTAAAGAACTCCCCTTCCTTACATATGTGTCATAATGGAATCATTTTAATATTGCTCATAGTTTTTTTTTACTAATAAACCTTGTACATTTTCAACTCTTCATCTTATGTGAAATATGCACCTCCTTTAAAGAATTCCCCTTCCTTACATATGTGTCATAATGGAATCATTTTAATATTGCTCATAGTTTTTTACTAATAAACCTTGTACATTTTCAACTCTTCATCTTATGTGAAATATGCACCTCCTTTAAAGAACTCCCCTTCCTTACATATGTCATACTTTTAATATTGCTCATAATTTTTTACTAATAAACCTTGTACATTTTCAACTCTTCATCTTATGTGAGCATTTACTCATTTTTGGGTATCTTCTTTTACAAATTGGATTTATCTACTCCCTACACATGGATTGATGCTATTGGCCCATAGGAACCTTAATTGGACCATAGTCTAAAGATTTCTGAAAATCTAGACCCTTAGACTAAGGTTCTTTATACCTATTTCCAATTAATTCCAATTGCACATTGGAAAATTCTTTTTGAATTCCTGTTTCAGGGGAACTCATCTGAATTATAAGAGATATTTTTCTATCCAAAAATATTCAAAATCTGAATATTCTCTCTCTAGAATATTTTCTCTCTCTAGGCTAAAATAGTTAGAAACAAGGTCTTTATATTTCTGAAGAGGGGTTGATTACAGGGGAAGATACTAGACATCAAAAAGGGGTTGGGAGAGGAATCTTACATTCTACCCCACTTAAAAAAACGCGAGATGCCCTCATCTCGCAAACTGGGGGTAATTTCGCAAGATGCACAAGTATGAGACTGAGAGAAAAAATTTTTTTTTTAAATTAAGATTAACCACCAATTAAAAAAAAGTCTCAAGAGAGCAAGATTCAAGATAAGAACAAGATTTAAACTTTATTCATTCTCGGAACTTATACAGTAAAGATAGAAGAACTCTTTACACTTCCATAAGTCCGTCCATCATATGATCACAAAAGCAGTCCTCACAAGCTGCACAAGTATAAGGTAACTCATCTATGGGAATGATTCTGTGGGTTATTGCTGCGCCTATCTCAGTGGTATGAGGTGTTCTAACAAAAGGACCTCTGAGAGGCAAGCCAAAAACGGGGTAAAGGCATATCTTCTCATGAGGAAGAAAACACGCCAGTAAGAAGACCCGCTCAGAAAACCCAGGATGCCTTGATTTCATGATGCAGTAGTATCGGGGACCCAAACCCAAAGCTTCGATAACCATGGCCAAGCGGACATTGTTACGAAAGTGCTGCTGACCCCAGGGTGTTACCCTAGTTATGTCTTGATAGGTCCGCCATTTGGTCTGCGCTACAGAAGTTCCTAGGTGAGGAAAAAGTGAGCGCTCATACTGTTCTATAAAATCCTTCTTCACAGACTCACTTGCGTCTTGAAGGTGAGGAATCATTATGGATAAAACTAGTTCTTGTTGCCAAGCCATGAAGGAGATTAAGAAAGAGAGGAGATCGATGGAAGTAAGATTACTGCTGTGAGCGACAGGTAAAAAGTTATGACTTATATAAAGGAAGGAGTTAGCGTAACCTAGAAGCCAACGGTATCTTGTCACTGAAGTTTTATTGTCTTTCCTTGATTTGGGTTTGGCACATATTTCTATGAAATACATTAAGAACTTTGAGATGAGGAGGTAAAAGAAGCTTGTAGGCTAAGTCACCTACTTTCATTGAATTTAGATATAAGGCTCACAATATCTGGGGGATAAGTTCTTATACTCCCCAAGAGATAAAGAACTTCTTTTGGGCCGTACTCGAATGAAAACCAAAACCTTGGTGTCCAAAACACCGATTTTCACTTCTGAACTCATTGTTCTGAATCCTTAAAACAGCGTGACTCCTGAGAAGTATTCTAGGAAAAGGGTCTTCCTTTTTTTTTAAACAGAATCTTTCTTTTATTTTAGAGAGGGACTAATTATAAGATCAAAAAGGGAGATTCTTACTCCTGTATACCTCGAAGGCTGGGGGAGAATCTTACATTCTACCCCACTTGAAAAGTGCGAGATGTCCTCATCTCGCAAGGTAGAGGACAACTCTTTTTCTTAAGATCCAATTTATTCTGGGGTTCCTTATATTCTGGTCAACCCAATAGAATACGGGGATAATTATCCCTTATATAGAACTCATCATTAAATAACAATTCATTCAGATCATATCATTCATATCTTTAACACGATAATGGTCCATTAGTCTGAAAATTTTCCTTCTGAACATTCCTCCACAGGAATTTTTGTTAAGCAAGTTCTCAATTTGTCATCCCTTAACTTAATCTACCATCTCAAGTGTTAACAGTAGCAATCTGACAGCACAATCCACTAATCTCATAGTGATTTGCTGAAATCATTATCATCATTCCAGTTATGAATATCATCACTGGGGCTCGTCCCATTCATCCTCATTGTGGTTTCGCTCAGCTTATTACATTTCAACTAAATTTTGAAAATCGTCATTTTTCAATCAGAATCCAATCCAATTCATCAATTCTCAAACAGAATTAAAAATCATATCAACCACATTCGAAATCATCATCTGGATAGCATTAACGCTTATAATTTCAAGTCTTAGATTTACTCGTATATACTATCGGTAAAGAGCTGCAGTTATACCCTCGGTATATACGGATAGTCATGATACTCGAAACTATAAGGTAAATACCATCATGTCTAGGTCTCAAGCAAGTCAGGGTTCCATACAATTGCGGTACTTCAATTGAAGACCCAATTACTAATTTACGAATTTCAATTTGAATTAACAATTTGTATGAATTATATCAACAATTACAACCTTTTTGTGCGTCTTGATAAACTTTTGACATAATTTGCTCCTCAGTTGATCTTATTGGAGATCTATGACTTAAGTCTGATAAATAGATTTTTCTTTATCCACAGATCGTCCGCCGTAAACAATCATTTATACAACAAGAATTTTTTTTTTCTCCGGAAAACATATTTTTATTTATATAAAAGTTGCATTATGTACATAGAGCAGCTCGGCTCCAAAATTCAAAATCTCCTTGGGAAACGCATATGACGACGGTATTGGGCCATAGCCATGCCCTGATACAAACGTCCACTTACTGACAAGGGAGCTATTATATTCCATTTAGGAATAAAACACCTAAGAAGTCTGTAGACTTGGCATGCAAGCCTGAAATTTCGAGGCGTTGAATGATATAAAATGACGCCACGTACGATTTTCAGCTTTAACAAAATCATAGCCAATGAGAGGTTCTCCCACAGCATTGCACGGCGGTCGCAAGAGGCGTGGACATATTGCCCTGCAAACCACTTATGCTAAATTCTCTCCGCTGGGTTAGGAAAATATAAATCCTCGAAATGGCGTGCAAGTCTTCTTCGGCTTATTTGAGTTGAAGCGGAAGAGATGAGATGCTCGAAGGCAAACGCAATCATATCTTGAGACTGGGTGAGGTCGGGAATACCAGATAAATGGGGAACTTCCATCTATAAAAATAATTTTTTTTTGATTAAAATTTCTTCATTAAAGAAACTTACGGAATGAAAATACATTATGAAAATGCAATTTCTGAATTCTTTTTACCAATTTCAGATAAGAATTTAATTATCTTTATTAGCTTTCAATTTCGCTCTGATACCAACTGTAAGATCCCTATTCCCACCGAGCAACGGATTCGGGGTTCTAGTAGTGGAAGTAGCACTTCTCGCGCGGGACAGGGGTCCAACACTCGGGGCCTCGCCCACGGATATCCGGACAAGAGACTAATCCGTCGGTTTGTCCAAAACCGAAACCGGAAAAACTTCCTTTACCCGGAAAGCACGGGCGATTCCACCAGGATAACTCTTTACTCTAACGTAGTCAAGATCATTACTGATCAAACTGATCTGACTGCACCTTTAACGGTACTTGGTCAAATCAAGGAAGAACTTGCACTTGGATCATTGGGATCAACGCTTTTTTCCCCATCAAGAGGCACAGCCGTTGATTCCTATCCATAGAACAATTTCTATCCGGGATTTACTTCATCTATCGTAATAATAGAAATTAAATCTCGATTTACGGATCCATCAGTCCAGCCTAACCCCATCCGATCCCATGGGTTAGCCAACCGCCCAACCACTGTAGTGATGGGATCCCATTTTGGAATTTGGTTAGGTTTTGTCCCGGGTGCCAAGGAAAAGAGTTCCAAGGCCCCCTAGCCGGAAGTTCATGCAAACATAGAACTAGCCACACCACTTACACACCCAATATGAAATTGCCTTTTTCTTAGTATCAACTAACTTTAAAACAATCCTTTAATGAAACCATAGTACCACTGATCATAATCTTCCAATTTATCCGGTTGATTCATAATTTCCCATCATTCCTTCATCAGAGTATCTATGGCATCATTGGCAACTAGAACGCTCACCACCTGTCTACACATGGGGCCTTTTCAATAGTTCCTAGCCCATAATACTCGGCAATATAATCACTTATAAAAATCAAGATGGACTCTCGTTGAAGATCAGCAAGATCAACCAACAGATCCATATAAAGAGCCATGGACTCATCCATTGAAGACCAGCAAGGTCAATCAACCAGATCCATGCCCGATTTCACAAAACAACTCTTACTCCTTGTTCCAATATCTTCCTCGACGCACGCGTGGGTATCCTGGGCGACCCAGAGCCCGAGCACCGTATGGTCAGCACCCTCTAGGATCCTTCGCAGGTGACCTAGCGCTTCACTCATAGGCCGCTTCCTTGGTCCCTCATCCACCGTACCGGAAGCTCACCATTTAAATCGAACCGAGGCTGGTCAAGACCTCGGTCGACCTTGCTACGCGAGACGTCCTCCATTGACTCTCCGTCAACAGTTGCAACTTTAACAGTTAGGTCTTCATGACCTTAATCCACAAGATGGTCAAAATGCTTCCCCAGCATTCTTGACATAAAACAGTCATTTACAAACAGTCACAAAATACAGTTTCTAAATCAAACTCTCGTCTTTCCACATTATCCCTCCTTAGTCCACATTACTTATTCCACATTCCATTCAATGTGTACTCATTCTCATCCATTTCCTCATATCGACGACACATTAATTCACATTCACATTCATACATCCACATTTACATGGATACATCCATTTTCACATCCTCATTTATACATCCACATCCCATATCCACATTCATACATACACATCCATATCCACATCCATACATCCACATCCACATCCACATTCATATTCACATCCATATATCCACATCTACATGCATACATCCATTATCACGTCCTCATTCATACATCCACATCCACATACATACATACATCCACATCCACATTCCCATTCACATCTATACATCCACATCTACATCCACATACATACATACATCCACATCCACATTCCCATTCACATCTATACATCCACATCTACATCCACATTCATATACATCCACATCCACATTCCCATTCACATCTATATCCACATACATTCATACATCCACATCCACATTCCCATTCACATCTATACATCCACATCTACATCCACATTCACATCTATGCATATACATCTTCATGCATACATCCATTTTCACATTCATACATCCACTTTCACATTCATACATCCATACTCCCATCTCCACATCCACACATCCACATACATACATACATCCACATCCACATTCCCATTCACATCTATACATCCACATCTACATCTACATCCACATTCCCATTCATATAACCCCATATGTCTTCACATCTAATCTTTTACATCACATCCATTCTCGCCCTATCACAACCCATATACATCCTATTCTATCACATACACTTCTTACCTCATCCCATACACATCTTATCACATCCTATCACTTTCCATACGCATCTTATCAATTCTTATCACATCTCATACACCTCTTATCACATCTTATCACATTTTATATCTTAAAAAAAAAAAAAAGAGAATTCTTATATTTAATATAAGATTTCTCTACACATTTATTTATACATAAATTCCATTTAAGGAGACTAACACTTTCGAAATTAAAATCAATCTTTTATGCATCTTCTTATGCATAAATTCAGTTTGGTAGGAAATTACACTTTTAGAATAAAAGAATTTCTCTTATGCATCTAAGTTAAGCATAAAATCCATTTATGAGGAAAATCACACTTTTAGTATAAAAAGAATATCTTTTATGCATACCTATATGCATGAAATCCAATATGATAAAAGTAACACTTTTGATATAAAATTTTTTCCTTTATGCATACTTCTATGCATGAAAATTAAAAATGATAAAAGTAACACTTTTGATAAAAAAAAAATTTCTTTTATGCATACTTCTATGCATGAAAATTAAAAATGATAAAAATAACACTTTTGATATAAAAATTTATCCATTATGCATACTTCTATGCATGAAATAAAAATGGTAAAAATAACACTTTTGATATAAAAACTTATCCTTTATGCATGATATTAAAATTCAATTTCTCCATGATTGTAATGAAATTCTTTCAATTAATCTAGGATGATAATTCCTAGAATATGGTAGGAAGTCCTCTTTTTATGCTTTGAATGAGATTATTTTATGCATAATTTTTATAAAAATTTTGCCATAGCTCCGCTACTATGACTGATAAATCTCAATTTTTCTAAGGGATAATGCTTATCATTAAGGAATAATTAAAATAATCTCTAATTGGATTATTAATCCATAATGGATTGAATCATTAATATACATAAACTAAAAGCATAGAAAAAAGCCAATAATTTGGCCTCAAGTATAGCTTAATCTTGGGTTAAGGAAAAGCTTTATGAAAAGCTTGATTTGGATTGAGAATGGGTCATGAGTATGACCATTTCTTGAGTGAGAGAGGGAATTTACATAAAAATTATTAGAATTTAAACATAAATGAAAATTAACTTCAATAGCATTATGTAACTCTTCACTACTATTCAAACTTCATTAGCATTTAAAAAAAACCATACCAATTAAACTTCTCAAGCTTGAGAGGGGTTGAGAAGAGAGAAACATTGAGAAATTATAGAAAGATCAATATTCACTAATTACCTTACAAATTGCTTGATTCTTTGTTCACGGTAGAGGCCCCCAACCAATCAATTGGTTAAGTATGTTGATGGAGTCACTAATGGGATTGAAGAAAGAGGGAAGCTCCAAAAACTAGTGAATTATTAAATGAATTCACAGTTTCTGGCTTAGGTGGAGTAGAGTAACGATGCATAAACACTATATATTTTTCAACAAGGGGGAGGCTTCTATTTATAAGAAAAATTGAGCTCCTAACCAAACAAACTGATTCTAGAATTTTCTAAATCAGTTTGGTCAATATTTGACCATTTTTAGGTCAGTTAAGCTAACTTTTTGGAACTAGACTTGAATGAGGAGAGAGGAGAGATGAAATATCTCAATTTTTATGAGTTTAAAACTCATTCAAGCATGTGAAATATGCACCTCCTTTAAAGAACTCCCCTTCCTTACATATGTGTCATAATGGAATCATTTTAATATTGCTCATAGTTTTTTTTTACTAATAAACCTTGTACATTTTCAACTCTTCATCTTATGTGAAATATGCACCTCCTTTAAAGAATTCCCCTTCCTTACATATGTGTCATAATGGAATCATTTTAATATTGCTCATAGTTTTTTACTAATAAACCTTGTACATTTTCAACTCTTCATCTTATGTGAAATATGCACCTCCTTTAAAGAACTCCCCTTCCTTACATATGTCATACTTTTAATATTGCTCATAATTTTTTACTAATAAACCTTGTACATTTTCAACTCTTCATCTTATGTGAGCATTTACTCATTTTTGGGTATCTTCTTTTACAAATTGGATTTATCTACTCCCTACACATGGATTGATGCTATTGGCCCATAGGAACCTTAATTGGACCATAGTCTAAAGATTTCTGAAAATCTAGACCCTTAGACTAAGGTTCTTTATACCTATTTCCAATTAATTCCAATTGCACATTGGAAAATTCTTTTTGAATTCCTGTTTCAGGGGAACTCATCTGAATTATAAGAGATATTTTTCTATCTAAAAATATTCAAAATCTGAATATTCTCTCTCTAGAATATTTTCTCTCTCTAGGCTAAAATAGTTAGAAACAAGGTCTTTATATTTCTGAAGAGGGGTTGATTACAGGGGAAGATACTAGACATCAAAAAGGGGTTGGGAGAGGAATCTTACAAATATTTTGACATCACAGGCTAGAATGAGCGAAGCAAAATGGCTCTTGCTAGGCTAAAAATAGTGGAAATAGCCAGGGTAGCATGGAGGAGCCATTGTGACACCAATCATCTAGACAGGAATACTCAGTCCTTAAAACCTATTTGAGGAAGAGATTTTGTCCCCTTGGGTTTTTGAAAACCAAAATGAACGAATTCTTAAAGCTAAAGCAGGGGAGCAAAACCATCGAGGAATATCACCAGGCCTTTGCTCTTCTACTCAAATATTCACCACCTCTAGATAAAGAGCAACTTTGGCCAGGTTCATTTGGGGAATGAATGAACCCTTGGACACACTGGTCAAGAATGCCAAGGCAGTGTCCATGGCAGGAGCTGTCAGAATGGCAAAGGACTTTGCCAAAGCCTTCATCGTGAAAGTCCTACCAAAGTAGCTCCCTCATCATATTAAAAGATTTCAGACCTTGGGAAGTTCTTCCAACTTTCCACCTCCAAAGAGACACCAAGGTCCTAGCCAGAATGTGGAGACGGGAAGCTTCAAAAATGAAGGAAGACCTTTCCCCCACCAAAGTACATTCTCACGAACTCCGGCTCTCTCCAGAATGCAAAGGGAAGAACTTCGAAGCGAGAACAAATACTTTGGATGTCAGGGATTTGGGCACCAGCTCAAGGATTGCCCATCTCCTTCGGTGGCCAAGAAAGCCAGGGTCCTAGAGTTCAGAGAACGACTCCTTGATTTCAGTCCCCAATCAGGGTCCCCCACGCCAGAATCAGCGTAACCCAAGAAGAGTGCCAGCTCAGCCTCCATGCAAAGAGTCTCCAAACTCCCTCCCAGAATTGGAATAACCAAAGAGAGAGAATTCCACCTTTAGACTACAACAGCTAGAGCAGTCACCACAGCTGAGGAAGAAGTAGAGTAAGAGAAAGGAGAGTCCAGACTCCAGCAGAGTACCAAGGTAAGCAATTCAAGCTTTTGATTGATTCAGGCAGTACTCATTCTTTTATTTCCCCAGGATGTTTGCGTAAATTAGTCCTAAATAAAAAATCAGGGAAACCTATGCAAGTGGAATTAGCCAGTGGGAAGATTCTTTTCACTCACCTTGCAACCTTATTCAGTTTAGTCTAGATGGGAATGTAACAAAGTGCTAGTTCAGAGTCCTACCCCTGGGAATATATGATGGAATCCTTAGACTGGATTGGCTCCAAAAGAATCAGGCTGACATTCATTGTCACAAAGGAACCATCTCTTTCCTTGACCTTCACGGGAGTAAAGTTCAAGGAATTGGAATTTCCGGATCCTCGTGCTACAATTAGTCAAGGCTTCCAAATTATTAAAAGTCCTTAGAAAGAGGCAAGCTGTGTATGTCGTTAAAATGAATCCAGTAGACATGAAATGCAAGGCTAAAGAACTAGAGTTGTTAAGTGAGGATGCAGATGTGTTTCCTGAAGAGCTGACTGAGATGCCTCCATCTCGTGAAGTAGATCATGAGATCGAATTAACCCCCGGAGCTTAGGAGTAGCCCAGCGTGCATACAAAATGCCAATCCCTGAAGCCATAGAAATTAAGGAATAGTTAAGACAACTGTTAGAACAGGGATTCGTCAGACCCAGTGTCTCACCTTGGGGTGCACCCGTTCTCTTTCAAAAAAAGAAAGATGGAACATTAAGACTCTGTATTGACTAGAGAGGACTGAATCAATTAACAATTAAGAATAAGTATCCTATTCCTAAGATTGATGAACTTCTGGATCGGTTAAGTGGGACCCAATTTCCAAATGTTCACAAAGATAGATCTCAAATCTGGGTACTACCAGATCAAAATCAAGGAGCAGGACGACATCCCAAAGATAGCATTCAATACTCGCTATGGGCATTATGAGTTCAGAGTCATGCCGTTTGGATTGACTAATGCCCCGGCGACATTCAATCGTCTTATGCAAGATATTCTCAGAGAATACTTGGATGATTTTGTTCTTTTCTTCTTTGATGATATCTTGGTATACTCAAAGAATGCTACAGACCATGAAGATCATGTGCGCAAGGTCCTGGAAATCCTAAGGAAACACCAACTCTTTGCAAAAGAAGAGCAAATGTTCTTTCACTAATGACCAGGTGGAATACTTTGGATTCATAGTGTCAAAGGATGGGATTTCTCCTGACCCCGCAAAGATCCAAGCAGTTATAGAATGGCCAGAACCCAAGTCAGTAAAGGAAGTTAGAGGATTCCTAGGGTTAATCGGATGGTATAGGATCTTAACTAACCTTCTCAAGAAGAGTACACTTTTTCAGTGGACTGCAATGTGTCAGAGTGCCTTTGACAAGCTAAAGACAGCCTTAGTAACCAACCCTGTCCTTAAATTACCAGATTTTACCAAAGCCTTTGAGGTAGTTACTCATGCCAGTGGGTTTGCCTTAGGTGGTGCTCTCATGTAGGAAGGTCATGCAGTGGCCCATGAATCCAGAAAACTCAGAGCACATGAGAGAAATTATGCTATCCATGACTTGGAGTTACTCTCAGTCGTGTATGCTCTGAAGTTGTGGAGACATTATCTTTTGGGACAAAGGTTCACCTTGATGATGATAGATCATCAAAGTCTGAAGTGGATCTTCACCCAAAGGGATCTCAACATACATCAAAGGAGATGGATGCAAACCCTGCAGGAATTTGATTTTGAAATAAAGTATCGGCCAGGGAAAGACAATGTGGGTGTAGATGCGCTCAGCAGAAAAGCCTCCTTGCTTGCAACAATAACAATGGTGTCAAATCCATTGATTAATGAAGCAAAGGAGAAAATCTTGCAGGACAAATTCTTTACCCCTATTGCTACCCTTCTAATGCAGGAAAGCAAGACTCCTCAGGAAACGAGTCGAGTTCTTGGATACAAATTGGATGAAGGATGCATGTATTATAATAATTGGCTATGTATCTCCAATGATGTGGGAATAAAGGAAAGAATTCTGAGAGAAGCCCATGATAGCCTGATATAGCTGGAAATCTAGGGTTTATAAAAACCTATATGTCTATGAAAAAAATCTTCTTCTGGCCAGGACTCAAAAAGGATGTACTTGATCATGTACATAAATGCTTGATGTGCCAAAGAGTCAAGGCAGAGAGAGTCAAGATGCCAGGGAAACTGCAGTCTCTAGACATTCCACAGATGAAGTGGAAATGCATCAATATGGACTTTGTCACTGGATTACCTTCAGTGCAATCAGGTTACAACTCCACTTTTGTGGTAGTTGAAAGGCTAACCAAAGTTTCCCATCTGATTCCAGTGAAAGAAACATACTCTGCAGTGGATGTTGCCAGAGTTTTCCTTAAGGAGATCTTCAGATTGCATGGTTTATCCAGGAGGATATTAAGTGACAGAGATTCCAAATTCACATCAAAATTCTAGACTGCGTTCTTTGAAGCAATAGGAACTTTCTTGGATCTTAGCACAGCCTATCACCCCAAAACTGATGGCCAGACGAAAAGGGTGAATCAGGTAATAGAAGATATCCTTCGATCATGCTGTGGTGGTAGGGAACCCAAGAAGTAGTTAAGTCATCTACATCTCGTCGAATTTGCTTACAATGCTTCTTATCATCGAAGCATTGGGATGAGTCCTTTCAAAGCTTTGTATGGACAAGATTGCCTTACACCGTTGACTTGGTCTGACCAATTGATCAGAGTCAAAATGTATAGACAAATGCTTGATGACATGGACCAGCAGATGCAATCAATTGGTAAAGATATAAAGGCAGCCCATGACAGACAAAAGCATTATGATTCAAGGATACGATTCATAGGTAAGACCCAGTCCTATCCCCCGCAGGGGGAGCGTGATCTTTCAAAAATCAAATCACCCATAGGGTAATTGATCATATTGGTCCCTACTAGACTTAATTTCTAGAGGTAACGCTTTTTTCCTCATCCATGCAAGGCACAGCCGGCTGGCCTAGTCTTCTAGAATAGAGTTGCCCAAGAACCTATTTATCTAGCGTAGGGATTTCACTTAATCTGCTGGAAAGCTACCCGACTAATCAGGTCCACCCGTCCATAGGATGGTGCAGTCGGGGCATTCCATCCTCCCACTTTCCACCCTACTCACGCGTCAATTTGTTTTCTAATTAATCCTACCACACTGTTTAATATAAATAAACATGTTCCCTTAATTAAGACCCTTTTTCACAAGGTTTGTTAAAATAGTCTTTTTTCACAACACAATAATGCCAAAGACAAGATTTATAAAACAAGTTTATACATGAATCAATTCCATACAAGCTAAACCGGCTCTCTTATTCTTTTCCTTTATACTGTCGATGATCTAGAATTCGGCCTTCTAGTCTCTACATGCTGGGCAAAACCCTACGGGACCATACACCTCATCGTCGGCCCACTGGCGAGGACTCAAGCTGGCCTGTCACCCTCTCAGGCTCCATCGCTTGATCCTTCCGCCCCTCAGAGGGATGTCTGCACACTAGGGTGGGCTTATTCACCACACTAGCCTGGGCCCTCAGTACTAGACAACATCATAATCTCTCGCCTCAATCGGCGAACCTTATTCTCCCAATGGTATGAGGGAGATACCTTGGGCCATTCTCGGGCTTTGCTATGAACGACGCCGCCCGGCTACACAAGCACGGAATGGAGTTAGCATCGAAGCCAGGAAAAACTTACACTCTTTAAAGATAACAATTTCAATGCAATTCATTGAATACATCACTCAATTCGTAACTTCATACAATTTTATGTCATTATTTTAAAAGGAAAAGATACACATTTATTAACACTAATATTTTTTAAAAAAAAAACTCTTCTTTAAAAGATAACCAAGCTAACTTGGCCACCATTTCCTTGAGGAGCTTGTAAAGGGAGGGTTGGACCCGCATCGGGAGCATCTTCTCTAATCTCGTTGTTGCGCGCTCTTCCTGAGGCAATATTTTGACGTTTTCGGGAAGGGGCCATCTTGGACGTCATCTTGTAGGGCTCGCTCTGTCGCGGTCGAATCGCTCCAGTCAGATCTCAATTTTGAGATCGTTTGCTCACCGTACGAGCAAAAGACCACACGCATGAACCCTCTCTAAGGCTAAAACCTCTTACTAAAGTCCACGCAAAATGGGGGGGGGGGAATTGTGAGATGTCCTTAACACAAAAACATTTTGCTGAAGGGGAGAAGGGTTGCTGCAAGTCTCTTCACACAGGGGGGGAGAAGAGTTAAGGACACTGCCTCCTAGCAAGAGGGCAATAGAGGAAAATGGCCTTATCTGAAAAGTGGCAAATGAGGGGGTGTGGAGAGGGGTGGCTATACTACAGCAAGTACAGTGCACTGGGACAGACCGCAGTATGGATGGCGGCACAGCAGAGCATAAGCTACGTAAAAATGTGTGTTGCCCATGAAGCACCCCGCGGGGGTTTTTATAGCTGTGGGGTACGGGTATGGGCACTGCGCACAGCAAGGAGGAAAGGACAGTGTACCAGTAAAGGCTGTAGATCATTGACTTGCATGGCTCAAGGGGAAAGGTACGGTGTCGATTAACAGGGAAAGGAGTGGTACGCATGTACCTTATCTAGTCAGGGGCAGCATGGGTGTCCACGTAGCGGTATGTGTGGACCACACAGTGGGTGGCCATCATTTGGTTCTTGTGTGGTCATCGTACGGGCACACTGGTAAGTGTGTACGGTCCAAATTTTGGGATGTCGACCTCGATTTGCGTGTCGGACCGCCCCGGGGGGCGACTTTTTTTTTTGTCCGATATGTTCTCTTGGTCATTGGGGTGCAGACCGTTCGTCAATCGGACACCCGGTCGTGCATTTATTAAGGTTTAAAGGTCGTCACTTTTTAACTAAAAATGACTGAAATTTACGTCTAAGCTTGATCCGGTGTCCGTTTTGGATGCTATAAAATCCTATATTAGGGTAAAATCGTGCGCAAATTCTAAATTTGGGCTCAAATTTTGAAGATTCCAAGTAGAAATGACTCATTTAATAAAATCATTGATTTTTATACCATAAAAACTCATAAATCTATCTATTACATGGACATTTTTTATTAGTGAAGATGGGTATCTTACATCCTTCTCCCCTTAAAGAAATCAAGATGTCCTCATCTCGTCTCATGAGTTGGGGATAATCCTTTAAGAGTGTAGCTTCATCTTCCCAAGTTGCATCCTCTTCAGGGTAATCTTTCCATTGTACTACATGTTCTACAAGAGTTCTATTTCGGAGTTGCCTTTCCCTAGAATCTATGATGCTACCAAGCTGTAATTCAAGGACTCCTTGAGTAGGGACTTGAGTAGGGATTACAACTTGGTCATCATCAAGAATATGATCGAGACTGGGTACATAAGGTTTTAACAAACTTACATGAAATACATTGTGGACTTTGATATGGGCTAGGAGTTGGAGTTTATAGGCACTTTGATATGGGCTAGGAGTTGGGAGTTTATAGGCACTTTTACCTAGACACTTGATAACTATATAGGGACCATAATACCTAGGGCTGAGCTCCTTATATTTTCCAAGTGATAGAGAACTTCCTTTGGGTCGCACTCGTAGAAGAACTTTGTCTCCTTCCTTGAAGATCCTTTCAGACCTCTTGGTGTCAGCATAATGCTTTTGTTGATCTTGGGCAGCTTTAATATCCTTTTGGATTGCCTTGGTTTGTTCCTCCATCTCTTCAAGCATTTTCCTAGATGCTGGTCAGATCAGAGAATTTTAGAGGAGACAAGCATTCTTGCCCATAGAGTGCTTTGAATGGTGACATTCCTATGCTTTGATGATAAGATGCATTGTAGGCAAATTCTACCAGAGGAAGGTATTGAATCCACCTTCTTGGTTCCCGTTCACAATATGCTCTAAGAATGTCTTCAATTACTTGATTGACTCTCTCAGTCTGGCCATCGGTCTCTCTGGATGATAAGCTGTGCTAAAGCAAAGTTGAGTTCCCAGGGTTTGAAATAAGGACTGCCAGAACTTTGAAGTGAAGTCAAAATCCCGGTCACTTCCATCCTTTTTGGGAGACCATGAAGTTTGAGGACTTCCTTGATGAATATTCAAGCAACATCAGAAGCTTTGAAGGTCTTCTTTGCTGGTATAAGGTGAGCTACTTTGGTAAAGTAAGTCCACTACTACCAAAATGGAGTCATATCCTCCTTGAACAGTGGGGAGACTTGTGACAAAATCCATACTAATGCACTCCCACTTCATTTGGGGAATATCCAAGGGTTAAAGTTTCCCAAGCATCTTGACCCTTTTAGCTTTCATCCTTTGGCATGAGAGACATTGCTTCAAGTACTGAAGGACATCATTTTTCAAGCTTGCCCAATGAAAGCTCCTTCTTACGGCATTTAATGTTTTTGCATAGCCTGGGTGTCCTGCACAGCAGGACTATCATGAGCTTCATGGAGGATTAGTTTCTTTAAAGCAGGATCCTTAGAGATACATAGCCTGTGGTTGAAGTAGAGGCTTCCTTCATGAGTGGAGTATCCCTTGATTAGATTCTTCTCTTTCTTTGAATTTCCCCCTTCTTCTACTAACTTCATCATCCTCTGATAATCTGGATCATGAGATGAGACTTCTTCCACCTTGACCAGTATGGGATTATTTGGCATTGAAATTGCACTCAAGAAAGATTTGCGGCGGCTAAGTGCATGTGCTACCACATTATCTTTCCCAGGGTGAAATTTGATGTCGAAGTCATATTCTTGTAGAATTTCAATCCATCTCCTTTGCCGCATGTTGAGGTTAGGCTGGGTAAATATCTACTTCAGACTCTTGTGGTTAGTTACAAGCTGGAATTTTCCCCCCAAGAGATAATGTCTCCATAATTTGAGGCGATGAACAACTTCTAAGAGCTCCAAATCATGGGTGGCATAATTTGCTTCAGCTTGTGTGGGAAGTATAAGTGACTGGTCTTCCTTCTTGGCCTAAGACACCACCAACTGCTAGACGACTGGCAATTTGTGTCTGCACAACAATTGTAGAACTCTACGCACATGCTTCTCATGCTCTTCCATTGATTTGGAGTAGATTAAGATGTCATAAAAAAAACAAGCACAAATTCATCCAAGTAAGAACGGAATATATCTTGCATTAGGCGGTTCAAGGTTGCAGGAGCATTGGTTAACCCGAATGACATTACAGTAAACTCAGTGGCCATAACGGGTATTGAAGGCTGTCTTGGGTATATCTGCTTCCTTGACTTTGATCTGATAGTAAACCAGACCTCAAATCTATTTTTGAGAAGACTTTAGTCCCATGAAGCCTGTCAAGAAGTTCTTCGATATACGAGGGATAGGATACTTATTCTTGACAGTGACTTGATTTAGCCCTTGATAATCTATGTAGAGACGGAGAGTTCCGTCCTTCTTTTTTTGGAAAAGAACAGGTGCCCCCCAAGGAGAGCTACTGGGGCGTATGAATCCTTGCTCAATGAGTTGGGTAAGTTTCTCTTTAAGTTCAATGGCTTCAGGAAGGGACATTTTATAGGGCGTTTTTGAGACGAGTTGAGCTCCAGGGATCACCTCGATTTCATGATCAACTTCTGGAGGAGGCGGTAGCCCTGTAAGCTCGTTAGGGAAGATGTCAGAGAATTTCTGGAGCCAAGAGGGTTCTGTCTCCTTACTAGGTTCAATGGCTTTGTTGAGGTTGACTAAGAAAACTTGTTGACCCTTACGTGTTCCCTTGAGAAGATGTTTTGCCTTGACTACCCTAGATTTAGGTTTTCGTGTTATCCCCTCAATGGATATTACTTGGCCATGCTCATTTTCAAAAGTGATACTCCCCTGGTTACAATGAATGCTAGATTTGTTGCAAGTAACCAATCCATCCCAAGGATTCCATCATAAATTCCTAATGGCAAGACTCTAAAGTGGCCATGAGTTTGCTCATTAGCCAGCTCAAAATTAAGGTTTCCTATAGAGTGGCGAGATACTACTTCTTTCCCACTCGCTAACTCTACAGTCATTCTTCTAACTATTTTTTGTCCCAAGTTTAATTTTTGCAAACACCTAGGAGAAAGAAATGAATGGGTACTGCCACAATCAATCAAAAGCTGAAATGTCTTACCGTGATGAGTGGCTGGGGTTTGGATTACACCAAATTATTTATTCAAACCTTGGTGTTCTACTGCCGCATGGACGGTGGCGTGCTCTTCTTCAGCCATTTCGAAGGTCGGTTCTTCACTTATAATACAGGCGGTCCTATCAACTGCTCCTCCGTGGCCTCTGCCACGCCCATCGCCTCTTGCACCTTGGTGATGGATATAGGGGTTCCACGGCCTTGATTTCCTCTACCACCTTGCAGAAATGATGTTGCCATCTTGGGACAGTTGGCCCTAAAGTGTCCCAGCTCATTGCACTCAAAACACAGAGAGCCTTCTCTGGAAGAAGCAACATACGAGCGGGGGACAAGAGTTGCTTTGTCGCCCTCTGTTGTAGTAGGGGAAATTCTATTACGGTTTCTTGTAGGGTTGATCTTTAGGATTTGCCTCAGGGTAAGATCTCTTTTGAGGCTTAGGTTTATCAGTCCTCATTTCTTTCACAGGGGACTTTGATCGTATGAGAGCATCCTGTAATGTGCTTGGCCTCATTGCTTCAAGGTGGGAATCTAAGGGTTCATTTAACCCTTGGCAAAAACAGGCCACTTGCTGGGAAGTAGTCATAGCTCGGACATACTTCCGAAGAGTGATAAATTTGGAATAGTAGTCCTCAAGAGTTAAGCTGCACTGCCTAAGACTAAAAAACTCATTCATCTTTATGGATTCATGGGATGGGGGAAGATATCTTTCCTTCACAGCCTACTTGATGTCTTCCCATGTTTGAGAATGCTCGGTGACTCCCTTGTCACACGGCACCACTGTTTCCACCAAAGTTTAGCATCTCCAATGAGGCGAAACCATGCAAGCATAGACTGATTTGCTACTCCAGTACCAGTGGCAGAGAAATACTCATCCATCGCTTCAATCTAGACTTTAGCATCCTTCTCAATCTTTGAACCTTCTCCTTTAAAGGAGGGAGGTTTCATTTGCTTGAGCAGGAGCTTCTTCTCCTAGATATCAGTGTAAAGCGCATTGGGGGAAGTGGAGGGTGATCGTCCTGGCCATCATTGTAAAAACAATTTTAAGATTACAAGATTCATACTTGCACAACGCTTATTTTGGAGAGTAAAACATTGAAATCATTTTATTTTCAAATATTTACAAGGATGAGTTTTATTACAAAGATCTGAGACTAATATAATTAGTCTTATTTGCCATCAAGGGAAATTCCTAAGATTGACTATGACATAAGGGTAGAGCGGTCCACATAGGTGAAATATGGGGTTCGGCTGTAGTTTCTAACTCTGGTAAGGGTGGTAGATGTTGAAAGAACGGTAGAGGGGGAGGAGACACACACACAGGAGCAAACCCTAATGTATATTGCAAACCCTAACCATAGAGGGAAGCCATCTCCACTCTCACACACTGCATAATGCCATAATCCATAATACACAAAACACACTATGAGTTGTGTCCACACACATCGAACCCTAGCTAATGTCCACACACTATGACCAGCTGGACACACGGTCATTTATGTCTCACACATGTTTCTACCTAACATGCCAGCACATAGCATAGCTGGCTCACACTGACATCGAGCTTGAATCTCAATAGCCCCTCTCAAGCTCATGATGTACTGCCGATGAAGATGTAGATGAGCTTGGGATATCAAGACTCTCAACACTCCCCCTCAAGCTCATCCCATGTACTCCCAACATAGTACGGAAGTACTCAAACTTCTCCCTGCTAAGTGGCTTTGTAAACATGTCTGCCACCTGCTCTTCAGTCCTCACATACTGTAGATCAACTGTACCATCCAGCACCTTCTCTCTGACAAAGTGATAATGGACCTCTATGTGTTTAGTCCTCGCATGAAATACTGGATTCTTGGCCAACTGTATACTGCTCATGTTGTCACAATGAATGACAACTTTGCCATCAATAGGCTCACCCAAATCTGCCAAGAGACCCTTTAACCATACTGCCTCACAAGTAGCAATGGCTACACCCCTGTATTCAGCCTTTGTACTAGATAAAGCAACTGTAGGTTGCTTCTTGCTACTCCAACTCACCACGGCACTTCCAAGTGTAAAAGCATATCCACTAGTAGACCTCCTGTCATATGAGCTACCTACCCAATCAGCATCTGTGTAGCCATGTATGTCCAAGCTTTTACCACTCTCATAAAGTAGACCATAATGTGCAGTGGTCTTAACATATCTCATAATGCGTCTCACTGCATCCAAATGTGGTTTTCTGGGTCTCTGCATAAACTTGCTTACTAGCCCCACAGCATAACTCAAATCCGGGCGTGTGATAGTCATGTAAATGAGACTACCAAACCATCTTCCTGTACATAGATGGATCATCCAACTCCTCACCACATAATCAGCCCGCAACTTCACATTCTGCTCCAAAGGTGTACTCATAGGCTTACACCCTGTCATGCCATACTTTGCCAACATATCCAATGCATATTGGCGCTGTACTAACCATGTACCTGCATGGTCTTTGATCACTTCAATTCCAAGAAAGTATCTCAACTCACCAAGATCTTTCATGTCAAATTGCCCACTCAAAGCTTTCTTGACATGCATCACATCTGCACCATGATCACCTGTGATAATCAAGTCATCCACATAGATGATGAGTAAAACAATCCCATGCTCTGTCTTCTTCACATAGAGTGAAGAATCTACTGTAGAAATTTGAAATCCAAGTGAGATAAGATATTTGCTCATCTTATCACTCCAAGCACGAGGTGCTTGCTTCAAACCATATAATGCCTTTTTCAATTTGCATACATGAATGGGATATCTTGGGTGTACATACCCTTCTGGCTGAACCATATACACTTCCTCTTGTAGATCTCCATTTAGAAATGCATTTCTGACATCCATTTGATGCATTTCCCAGCCATTAGCTGCAGCCATAGCAATGACTGCTCTCACTGTGCCCATCTTAGCCACTGGACTAAAGGTTTCATCATAGTCCAAACCTTGGGTTTGTGCATAACCCTTTGCTACCAATCTTGCTTTATGTCTCTCAATAGAACCATCAGATTTGTACTTCACTTTGTAAACCCATTTACAGCCAATAACATTCTTGTCCTTTGGTAATGCAACCAAATCCCATGTATCATTATGAACCAATGCGTCCATCTCAACATCCATTGCTTTCTCCCATACATGCTCTCCAATAGCCTCTGTATAGCATGTTGAAATATACAAGTGAATAGGGTGTGTGTGGGAACAAGCTCTTGGATAGAGGCTGTAAAAGAGAAGATGTAATTGTGAAAGAACCTGTGAAAAGGTGAGAAGAATCTACTGGGAGAGAATAATGGGTAGCATGAGGGAATTTAGGAGTGTGGAGTTATTCTGGGAGATATTCAGGGAAAAGAGAAGAGGTGGCGAGAATCAGGCAAAAGGTGGAGATATTCTGGGAGTGAATCATGGAGAAATCAATGGGATTTGATGCTTGATGTAAACTCTATAAATTGAGGCATAGCCCTAATGAGAATTTGCTAGTTTTTGAGTATCCATGCCTACATTAATCTATTTGTTAATTATCCACTAATTACATCTTAATCATTTACTAATCACTTTGTTAATGATGTTGATTCTAGTGTTTGATCCACCACCATAGCTCATCATTATGCTCAAATTTCAACATGGTATCAGAGCCATGCCTAGAATCAATTAGGTTTATGAGCCCATTAGTTAATTAATTAGGATTAGTAGAAAATTAGCAAATAATCAAAATTTTAGTGAGTTTTCACTTCTCCCCTTCACCCCCAGCCAGTGGAGGATCTCTAGCACCTTGCACACATAGAATTAGGACACAAGCTTCTAGCATAGAGTAGCTAACATCCTTGGCTTCATGCTCATCTAGACAGTGCAGCAAACCGCGAAGAAACTCAGGAGAAATCGATGTTTTGACCGGCGCATTTTTTTCTGAGTAAACTGCAGATTTCTCCTTGCTCAAATTAAATTGCTTCAATTCCTCCTAGCCCAAGGTGTAATCAAGCATGCTCTACAAGCTGGTGAAGACAAAATTGAGTTTCATCAAGTCTACATTGAGATCCAAGCTCTTCATCAAATCTGCAGGTGACTTTGGTAAAACAGAGATTAAGCTTTCAATATTTGGTCAAATCTTGTGTTTCTTGGCTTAATCCTCTACTAGACTTTGCCAAGACCACGCAAGGTAATATCCACCAAATCATCATCAGGCATGGGGGCATTTATTGTTGCCAATGCATCTGCAAACTTCTTTATTTCTTGCACATAATCATGGATGCTCCTTTTATTCCGCTTCACATTATGTATCTGATGCCGCAACTGAGACTTGCGAGCACTTGTGTCTGTATCAAACATCTTTACCAAAGTATCCCATACATCTTTGGGATTCTCAGCATCCTGTATGTGTATGAGCATAGCATCAGAAATACATATAGACAAATAATGCAGCACTTTGAATGCTCTTTCTGACCATTGCTTATGAGCAATAACCTGTTGTTGTGTAGGTTGTCGGGGTAGCTCAGGCTCTGACTCAGCACCTGTAATGAGATTCCAAAATCCTTTTCCTTTCAAGAAACTCTTGATCCTGTACTTCCATGCCTGAAAGTTCTTCCTATCCAGCTTTTCACCAACAATCTATATTGGATTATCCGACATGTTTGCTTAATGTGCACCTTCCGCACTCGTCCAAATCTGTAACCAAGCCTTCCTCAACTCAACCACACTCCAATGAGTGTTCCAGATACTCCAAGGTAGCCAACAATCTTCAAATTTGATGTAGAAAATCAACCTATATGCATCCAAAAATGAACTAGCTCACGCAGTGTGGGATACCCTGCTTTGATGCACCTTCCAAGGCTCCAAATCACAATGTAGTGGTGCAATCAAGTATGGGAAACTTGCTTTGACACCCAAACAACCTCAATGTTGAATATCAACACCATCTCACATGTGTACATATCAATTTTTTGAAAACCCCTTTCTCTGTTTTGGGAAAAACTAGAAAAACCAAAAAAACCAATAGTAAAATGGCTCTAATTTCTTCAATATTTGTCCAAATTGAGCAACCAGGCATTCATTAGCTTAGCAATAATGTCCACTAACTCCATGTAAGAGGAATTTGTCCATTTGTTTAAGACCAAAGATTAATTGCTCAATTAAAAATGCTTTGTTTCTCTGCAACCAGTGGACAGCCTGTTTAATCAGCTCATTCCCAGCTCAATTAAGCATAATTGATCAAACCAACCATGTAGCCCTCTTCGCCAATGTGTGTAGAAACCAATTGCTAAAGAAATTGTGAAAGTTATCAACCAACCAAGTATTAATCGACCTCCTCGCTTCAAAATGATCAATTTTCTGCCTTGTTTCTCTGTTGGAGCTGTGCCGCCTGCTCTACAGGGATTTGTGGATGATTATAATACTAATTGATGATGTATTCAAGTCCCCAACACACTTGGGTATGTGTGCAACCAGTCAATGCTTGAATTTTTACCAAAAACACGCTCCAAATGCATCAAATCTTGACTCCTTTTTCTCTGTTTTGTGAGAGCTCAAAAACCAGAGTTTTTCACACATTCAAATGCATCCAAATTGCTCCAAAATGAGTTTAAGGCTTGCATAAGAGTTGCCAAGACATCTCTCCTTGTCAGATATATATGTCTTTTGCCAGATTTACATGTATTTCCACCATACATCAATGCTTTCAAGCTTTAATGGAAAGCTTCCAAAAAACCAGAATTTTTCTTTGCTTTGATTTGCTCTAATTTGCTTTGTGTTTGCCTGTATCACCTGCAATCCGCTCAAGGATGTTTAGAAGACCTTACCTGGTAGGCCAAGCTCTTAGATTTGATAGCAAGCTTCACAGCTTCAATGGCAAGCTTCACAGCTTCTCTTCACAGCTTCTTCTCCCTCTTCTCTCACTCACTCATAAACCCTAATAAACAGCACAAGGCTCTGATACCATGTTGAAAGAACGGTAGAGGGGGAGGAGACACACACATAGGAGCAAACCCTAATGTATATTGCAAACCCTAACCATAGAGGGAAGCCATGTCCACTCTCACACACTGCATAATGCCATAATCCATAATACACACAACACACTATGAGTTGTGTCCACACACATCTAACCCTAGCTAATGTCCACACACTATGACCAGCTGGACACGCGGTCATTTATGTCTCACACGCGGTCATTTATGTCTCACACATGTTCCTACCTAACATGCCAGCACATAGCATACCTGGCTCACACTGACATCGAGCTTGAATCTCAACAGTAGACTCTGGATTGGGGTAGGTCCCAACACAACTACTCTGTCAGCAGGTAAGACCTACATCACTTGGTCATACACCCAGTGATCCAGAGGTATGCGAATCCCATCTATAGTCACAGAGGTGTCGGCCCTGGGGGTACCGCGACGAACCAAAATAAACGGATCATCTTCAACTTTTCAATCCAACGAATCCGCTTTAGGTCGGTGTGGTAAGGTTCCCAATTCAATCTACTCAGATGAAGAAATATCTCGGCCCACGACTCCAGAAATCTCTACCCCATCCTCTTTTAATACAAAAGAAATGAGGGAGGGACATCTTCTCTAGTATCTGCACCATGGTGTCATGGAACTCGAAATTTGAGGAGTGACTAACAGTCTCGAAGATGCAAAACTAGAAACTTCGAGTAGTAGGCATCTTCCTCTTCCTACTACAATCATTCAAACATCATTTCAACTTGTTTTTTTAGTAGGATGTTTTTATTAATTAGCATTATGTTAGGTAAAACATCCATTTGCAAAACAGTCCTTAAATGGCAAATCCTAGGAGCTAAGATCGGCTCTGATACCAATTGTAAGGTTCCCCCTTTCTAAAATAGGGGAAACACTTAAGATAGTCCACTAAGTCTTAACTTAGAGAAAATTTCCTATTTATCGACACCTTGACCATGTAGAGATTCAAGGATACAATTCATAGGTGGTAAGACCTAGTCCTATCCCGCAGGGGAAGCGTGATCTTCTAAAAATCAAATCACCCATAGGGTAATTGATCATAAATTGGGCAACTACTAGACTTGATTTCTAGAGGCAATGCTTTTTCCCTCATCCATATGCAAGGCATAGCCGTCCGCTGGCCTAGTCTTCTAGAATAGAGTTGCCCAAGAACCTATTTATCTAGCGTAGGGCTTTCACTTAATCTGTTGGAAAGCTACCCGACTAATCGGGCCCACCTGTCCATAGGATAGTGCCGTCGGGGCATTCCATCCTCCCACTTTCCACCCTACTCACACGTCAATTTGTTTTCTAATTAATCCTACCACACTGTTTGACATAAATAAACATGTTCCTTAATTAAGTCCCTTTTCACAAGGTTTGTTAAAACATTATTTTTTCACAATAAACATGTTCCTTAATTAAGGCCCTTTTCACAAGGGTTGTTAAAACAGTCTTTTTCCACAATACAATAATGCCAAAGACAATATTTATAAAAAAAGTTTATACATGAATCAATTCCATATACAAGCCAAACCGGCTCTATTCTTTTCCTTTATACTACCATGATCTAGAATTTGGCCTTCCAGCCTCGACATGCTGGGCAAAACCCTACGGGACCATATACCTCATCGTCGGCCGCCGCTGGGGCGAGGACTCAAGCCGTCCTGTCACCCTCTCAGGCTCCATCGCTTGATCCTCCCGCCCCTCAGAGGGATGTCTGCACACTAGGGTGGGCTTATTCACCACACTAGCCTAAGCCCTCAGAACTAGACAGCATCATAATCTCTCGCCTCAATCGGCAAACCTTATTCTCCCAATGGTATGAGAGATACCTTGGGCCATTCCCGGGCTTTGCTTAACAATGCCGCCCGGCTAAACAAGCACGAAACGGAGTTAGCGTCGAAGCCAGGAAAAACTTGCACTCTTTAAAGATAACAATTTTATACAGCATCACTCAAATCGTAACTTCATACAATTTTATATCATTATTTTAAAAGAAAAAGATACACATTTATTAACACTAATATTTTTTTTTAAAATCTTCTTTAAAAGATAATCAAGCTAACTTGGCCACCATTTCCTTGAGGAGCTTGTAAAGGGAGGGTTGGAGCCGCATCGGGAGAATCTTCTTTAATCTCGTTGTGCGCTCCTCCTCATGAGGTAATATTTTGACGTTTTTGGGAAGGGGCCATCTTGGACGTCATCTTGTAGTGCTCATTGTCGCGGTCGAAACGCTCCAGTCAGCAGATCTCAATTCTGAGATTGCTTGCTCACCGTATGAGTAAAAGACCACAGCACATGAACCCTCTCTAAGGCTAAAACCTCTTACTAAAGTCCACACAAATGGGGGGGAGGAGGAATTATGAGATGTCCTTAACACAAAAACGTTTTGCTAAAGGGGAGACTGCTGTAAGTCTCTTCACACAGGGAGGGGAGAAGAGTTAAGGACACTGCCCCCTAGAGCAAGAGGGGGATAGAGGAAAATTGCCTTATCTAAAAAGTGGCAAATGAGGGGGTGTGGAGAGGGGTAGCTGTACTACAGCAAGCACACTGCATTGGGACAGACAGCGGTACGGACTGTGGCACAGCAGAGCATAAGCTACGCAGAAATGCGTGTTGCCCATGGAGCACCCCGGGGGGTTTTTATAACTATGGGGTATGGGTATGGGCGATGCGCAAAGCAAGGACAAAAGGACGGTGTACCAGTAAAGGCTATAGATCAATGGCTTGCACGGCTCAGGGGGAAAGGTACGATGTCGGTTAACAAGGAAAGGAGTGGTACGCATGTACATTATCTGGTCAGGGGCAGCATGGGTGTCCACGTAGCGGTACGTGTGGACCACACAGTGAGCAACTGTCCTTTGGTTCTTGTGCGGCATTGTATGGGCACCCTGGTAAGTGTGTACAGTCCAAAATTTGGGACGGGGTCCCTAAACTTGGGGCATCGACCGCCTCAATTTGCATGCCGCCGGCGCGAGGGGCGATTTTTTTTTTTATCCGGGATGTTCTCCTGGTCATTGGGGTGCAGACTGTTTGTCAATCGGATGCCCGATCGTGCATTTATTAAGGTTTAAAGGTCGTTGCTTTTTAACTAAAAATGATTGAAATTTGCGTCTAAGCTTGATCCGGTGTCCGTTTTGGATACTATAAAATCCTATATTAGGGTAAAATCGTGCGCAGATTTCAAATTTGGGCTCAAAATTAAAGATTCTAAGTAAAAATGACTCATTTAATAAAATCATTGATTTTTATACCATAAAAACTCATAAATTTATCTATTACATGGACATTTCTTTATTAGTGAAGATGGTTATGTTACACTATCAATGGCACATGAAGTCAATAAAGATTTGGGCATAGACGAGATGATGGTGGATGACTTCTTTGAGAATTAAGGAGAGGAGGAACCTGAAACCACACTTGATGGGGATCAATTGCGAGCAAGCCGCTTGCACTCCACTATATGAGGGGTGTGCATACTCCACCCTTTGTGCAACCTTGGAGTTACTAAACTTGCAAACCATGTATGGTTAGAGCAATGTGAGTTTTGCAAGCTTCTTTTGGTGAGTCCTTAGCATTTTGGGTTAGCAATTTACAAATTTGACATACCATACCCTTTATAAATAATATTTAAGATTCTCTCAAACCCTTTGTAGGCTCATGAGACGAAGATAGTTCCTTCTGACCAACAAGATGCCAAGTGCACAAGGGCATATGCTAGGAGAGTGGTGATGGCACTTGGCATGGATTACAAGCATATATATGCATGTGTCAATGATTGTGTGCTATTTTAGGGTACTCATAAAGTTGTAACTCAATGTCTAAAATGTGGAGAGTCTCATTACTGAAGTGATTTTCAAGGTATGATGATTCATTGAGGTATTTTCCTATCATACCCCACATTCAACACATGTTCCTCTATTTTCAAACTCATGACATGGTATGCACACAATTGTTCCATCGATGGCATGATGAGGGTCCTTGCGGCGGATTTACAAGCATGGCAACACCTAGAAGAGGAGTGGCCAGAATTCAAGGACGAGCCACGTCACTTAAATGACTTGGATTGGGTATGGATGGATTCAATCCATTTGGTCTCAAATAGACATCATGGACCACATGGCCAGTGGTATTACTGAACTACAATCTCCCTCCTTGGAAGTCAATAAAGAAGAGTCATGTGATGCTAGCCCTTCTCGTGCCTAGCAAGCACAACGTCAAGAACATGGATGTGTACCTTGAACCTTTGATCGAGGAGCTTGAGACACTGTGGCATGGCATCCAAGTGCATGATGTGTCCCGACTGCTTACATATAACGTAGCACGGAGGTGAAAGAAATTCTAATGTGGACAATGCATGACTTTCCACATTTTCTATTCTCAATCACCTTCCTATGATTTGAATTATCAAATATGCGTTTGCCCTAAATATATTTTATTTGTGCATTATGCATAATTAAGACTCACAACATCCAGTCACAATGCTTGTCTAATTTGTGGACTGTTGCTTGTTACATCATGTCCTATGCATCTCAATAAGGTCATGTTTGAAGACCATCACCCATTTGATCATGAGAAGTTTTTTCCATCTACAAAAGGAGTCCCCCCACATCCTCTAAGAGTAGGACATTGGGAAGTAGTGGAGAGGATCATCCCATATGCCACGGCCAAGAATGACAAGGTACTCAATATTCTTTCATCTCCCATATTGGACAAAGCTAAGAATCAATCATCTTCTAGATCTGATGCTTATCATAAAAAATCTAGCATCAAATAATTAGGACCACATAATTGGAAAGAGAGATTCTTTAATGGTTTGGGAGGACTTGATATTGATTGAATGTCTCCCCACCAATTGCCCAATAGTTTAAGAGAATGGGAGGGTGATTTTACCTAAAACACCTTGGATCTGGACAAAGAACGAGGAGAAGAGAGTGAAGGATCAAATTGTCTCCTTTTGTACCCCTACTATAGGTGTCATGCGTTATTTAAAGGGGGCGTTCACAAAAATAAAGAAGAAATGAGAAACTCATTTGTATGGTCTAAAAATGTATGATTGGCACAAGATGTTTCAGGTATGTTCAATTTACTCATATAAGCTTCATGATGTTCTTTCATTGTAATTACATAACATTGATTGCAATGTTTTGTGTTAAATAGTTCTTTCTTCCCATATGAATTAGCGGGTGTGGAGATCAAAAAGTGCGCAAGGCCATCTACAAAATGGGGGTGGTGGTGAGATATGAAAAACTAAAATTCTAACATGGCTTTATTTTATTGTTGTGCTAGTTTGTAAGACACGTCATTCTAATTTAATGGACTCAATTCCATCTTAGGTACATAATTTCCAAGGAGATCCATTCATCCACTATTGATGCAGCCCGAGTAATGGTAGTGGAGGCAGTGTGCATGATAGAGGAAAACCTCCCAAGAACTATCCTCACTAATTAATTACATCTTGTGGTACACTTGATAGATGAAGTGTCGGTGTGCAGTATTGGGCATGCTCAGTGGATGTTCTTCCTTGAGTGTTTCATGAGAACCTTGAAGTGTTTTGTTAGGTAAAGATCTAGGCAGGAAGAAATCATGATAGAGGGTTGGTTGTGCAAGAAGCATGTGTCAACATTTTAGAGTATCTCTCTCAAGTGGATCCCATAATGCCACAATTGTGGAGTAATGAGGAAGATGAGAACATAGTGTCCCATGTACCACAAGGCAAAGGAAGAGCAAGGAGAATGGACACATCAATATTGAAGAAGGTGAATACATTTTGTATTCTCTCAATAGTAAAGTTATAAAGAGGTGGATGATAAGGTATGAAGAGGTGAACTGATATGAGGAGAGAAGATCATTTAAGATGCATTCGAGAGGCTTGCCATTTCCTCCAAAGCTTGCATCACTACCAAAAGATTGTACTATTGATTGGCTTTATGAAGAAATGGAAAAGGTTGAAGAACATGGAGAGGGTGACAGAAGAAGAGTGGGAGTATGCAAGCCTCATGTAAGTGTGTCTCTACTTTATCTTTTTTTATTCAAGTATAACCTCATGATATGGTTATTTAGTATCATTGATATTTTTTTTTTGGTGTTGGTTGTAGTATAAGGTATACAATGCCATGTGGCCCAAGGAAGGCATTTTCACAATCAATGTATAGATACAAAGAGAAATACTCAAGATTGTGGGCTTATGGCAAACTTTGAGCAAGAAAGTGGATCAATGCTTGATTATTGTGGCATGATGCAAAACATCCTAAAGGTTGGATTTAGGACATTCCGAATTTTTATATTAGATGTGAAGTGGTTTAAGGATGTGTGTGCAGGCACTCAAGCAACCATGTGAAAAGGCATCTAAATGGATTTATTGGCAATTGATTCCATAAAATTTACAGTTCTGACGCATTTATACACGCGAACAGAGAGCAAAAAAAAAAATCCAGAGAGTGCTATTTGGTACCTGAATGCTGTTCCAGCATTCCAGCACCCAATAACACTCTCTGGATTTTTTTTTTGGTGCATTGGACCATCCACGAAGAAGATATCCACGAGGAAGATTAAGACAAGAACGACATGAATGCATACATTGTCAATACACAATTCAAGACAGACATGAATGCAATACTATCGATTCACGATTCAATATTACTATCAAAATTTCACACATATATACAAGGGAGTCCATATGTCGAAGTAGCCCATGGCTTCAGTTTACAAAAAAATATATACAACCACATCCTCAATATGGAATGTGATACTATAAGTCTGAGTACTACTCAGACCCAGATGATGACTTGGTGCTCCCTCCATGCTCAGATGAGCTCACATCGGTCGGAATGTCCGATGAGTAGTGCTCACGTCCACCCTTTGCAGTGGCGGCGGGTGGATCATCAGCAGCTTGTGCCTGTTCAAGTAATATATAGTATATAAGTATATATATATGTAATTCAATAAACCAAAATCATTCGTTTAGAGTTTTCAAGTACCTGTCGACCGTATGGTCTCATGGCCATCTCAAACTGCACGTCCGTAATACGTCCCTTGGCTCTGAAGATGGCCCACGTGTCACGTCTGCTATGCCGGGGCGAGCATACCCAGTATCGTGGGCTGTGGGCTTCCTCCCCATAATCAACACAATTTGTAAGATTAAAACAATCATAGAATCAATGAATTAAGTAAACAATCAAATAAAGTGGCAAGATACTTACGAACTCTGCCTCCCATGACTCGACGCCGCCAGATCCGAAATGCAAAGATCCAATGGTCTCCATCTGGATCCGTCATGCCTCCACATGCTGCCTGCTCTTCACGCCACCCTCTGCTCGTTTCTTTGCCTCCTTCCACTCGCGTTTGTGCGTAGTGGCAAGTTTCTCGGCAGGATAGCCACCCGCAGCTACATTTAGCCCATCATCGTACGCGAGTTTTTTAAGGTGAGATCTTTTATTACTTAAGATCTCCCTTATTCGCGTCCTTCCCCATACATCCGAGAATGTAGCATGTGGGGGATTGGGGTACCGACTATGTATAGCCTCTATCACCTCCCCAACTAATCGGCTATTTTGATCTTTAAATTTAATAAAACAATTTCTATACAAGTTTGATACTATCCCACGCATGTACTCCATTACCTCTTTCCCCCTCGCATCCATCACTATCCCGCTCCTATCCGTCACATCATAGCAGATCACTCCCTCCACCTCTCTCATCTCCTCCTCTTCCGAACTGTCTCCTCTAACTCTTCTCCCTCTATCTCCTCTCTCACCGCGTGCCCTACTACCTCCCCCACCAAAGCACCCGCCGCATCCTCCACTCCCACTCTTCCTACTGCTGCGGGTGGAGTCATGACTGGGGGATTGTCTACGTGACGGTGCATGTGAGCCCTGATGTGACGGTGGCTCTGAGGGAGTACGTGATGGTGGCTGTGAGCCCTGACGTGACGGTGCTTGGGAGGGTGTGTGTGAGTGTGTTTGGGACGAGGTATGTCTCCTCGGTGGGCGTGGAGGAAGAGGAGAAGCTGCATGCCGTCTCGTCGGACTCGTAGGCATAGACGGCAGTGGAGTGCCCTGGATACTCGCGGTAGGGGTATAAACACCAGGCATGGAAGGAGGGGGATGGGCTTACATGTACTCTGTAAGCTCAACTGGACCAGGATGGCGCCCAAAATGATTTAGCATCTCCATTAGCCAATTGCTGTACGCAAATATATTGGATGAAGAACCTGGAATATCCATAAAGAATCTGCAAAAATAATCCTCATGTATATCATGGGCTGTCACTTGACTCACACAAATATCATCATCTAAGCCACCTATCAGCCTACAAACCATAGAAATAGGAAACACAGTCTCGTGTATACACCCATCCAGAAATGCGTGTATATGCACGTGAATAGTCTGTGCAGACAGGATACACGCAGACATACACGCGTTTTTACACGCGACCTGCGCAAAAAAAATTTTGAAAGCGACCGACCTCCGACAATGTGTCCTTATAAAAGGCCCACTGTCGCCCCTGTCAGAATCGTTCACCAGATGGCAACCAGTGAAGGAGAAGGACGGAGACAAACCCAAAAAGCAAAGAGAAAATAGCATAAACAAATCTGAGGAAAGAGACAAGGCAAAGGACAAACTGACTCACCTCTGAAAAAGTGAGTCTTCTTTTTTGGTCGGTTTCTTTCACCCATGTGTGCTCCTTGTCTGCTCCTTGCACTTAGGTTTAGTGTCTGTTGGAAGAGGCGAAAACGAAAGAGAGCAGATATATTAGTTCAAAATGTTTATTTGGAAAAGCGGGTTATTTTTAGTTTAAACAGGTCGTCGCGTGTAGAAACGCTTGTATTTTTGCGTGTATGATAAATTAGCTGCGTTTATACACGCGATTTTAAGGATCTAGCCGCGTTTATACACACGATTTTCAGGAAGTAGCCACGTTAATACACGCGATTTTTAGGATATAGCCACGTTAATACACGCAATTTTTAGGATGTAGCCGCGTTAATACACGCGATTTTTATACTTTCATTAAAAACAGATTATGATTTTGTGTTTTCTGGTTTGTACATAGGATGTCATCAACCTCCTCAAGCAGTTCTGGTGAAGATGAGACAATGTGTCATCATAATCGCAATGTGTGGTTGGGACAAAGGATCAAGTATATGTGTAATCGATGTCAAGGATGCATTGTACGAGCACGTCGAATTACCTTGAATCACATCTCCATGTATGGAGAATGGAATCAAACAGGTTTAGAGGTGAGTAGATGTAAATTGATGGTATTCAAATAACTCATGGTATCCAAATTAAATTAATGGAGTTGTAATATATAAACTCTAATTGAAGCAGGATGTAGTACCACACCCTAACATGGTGCCCTACATGCAGCGAGAGCACGCAAAGCGTCGACGAGATGATGCTGGAGCTTCGGGATCTATTGTCAGAGATGAGTGGGAAAGGGATGACAATAGCCCTGCACAGACAATGTTAGCATACGTGAGGACTTGCGGGTCGCAGGACGTATGCATCAAGCTTGGCCACGAGAGGAGGGTGGGCACGTTCGTCTTTTGCTGCACCATGGATTATATCAAAGAAAGAGGAGAAGCAGGTAAAGCAGGCCATCACCACTTTGCGTACTCCCACTGGATGCATGAGATCATTGAAGGGAGCCTTTACAACCACTAAGAAAAGAGACGTTGAGCAACTATATAGGTTGAAGTCCCACGATTGGCACAAGATGCTCCAAGTAAGTGTTTTCCAAGTCTTGTACGTTGAAATTAAATTTTGTAATGCCATAAACCATACATACATGTGTTCTTATGTGCGTAGTTCATACTACCTACTACCATTGTGCAAATAAGAGTTTGAAAAAATGTATTTATAAGATGGGCGAGCTTGTGAGGTATGTAAAACCCATGTCAGATCATCCTTCATTATACCTTGCAAAATGAACGTGCATGAGATATAACGTACTATTTATTTATTTTTCAGATATGTTAGTTCCAAAGCAATTGATCCAGCCACGTTGGATGATGCGCATGTTATGGCAGTGGAGGTGGTTTGTTTGGTAGAGGAGACTTTTTCGCGAACCATTCTCACAAGTCAACTACATCTCATTGTGCATTTAGTGGACGAAATCGCTTTATGTGGCACTGTGCATGCACGTTGGATGTTCTTCCTAGAGCGCTTCATGAAGACCTTAAAAGACTTTGTGAGGCAAAGTGCAAGGCCTGAAGAAAGCATGGCCGAGGGTTGGTTGATACAAGAGTCTCTTGTATATATTTCAGAATTTCATAGTCAGGTGGATAGCTCTTTGCCACGACTATGGAGCAATGAAGAGGACTTGAGGATGACCTCTATTGTGCCTCAAGGAAAAGGACAGAGTAAAGTAATTGACAGAACATTGATTGATGATCTCAATTTCACTTGCATCCTTAATAGTGATGTGATGAGCAGATGGGTTACAAGATATGAGGATGCAAAGACAAAAAGGCAAGCAAAAAGAGCTCTCTTTCGGAGGCAACATGGCTCTCGTAAGGCGTACCCTAAGCATCTAGCAACACTTCCGAATGATATCCATGTTGATTGGTTGCATGAGGAAATGGAGAGAGTAGAGAGCGACGAGGGGCTACATATCACGGCGGAAGAATGGGAGTATGCACGAGGATGCATGTTAAAGGTACATAGAACTAATGTTTTGCATTAGTTGTAAGTGATTTGCTTTTAATATTTATTCACATTGCTTACACAAATATTGCTTCTATTTTGGTCCAGTGCACTATGCTCAATGCTATATGGTGTGAAGGCAAGCATTTTCGAACACAAAGAATTGATGAAAAGAGGAATACACAAGATTGCAGTGTCATTAGTAGCTTTGAGGGAGCTAATGGAAAAATGGATGATTATTGTGTCACAATCCAAGACATATTTAGGCTTGACTTTCGTCGCTTCTTTGTGTATGTTTTAGATTTCAAATGGCAAATGAACGTGGTGGAAAAAGGGCCTAATGCAACGATAAAATGCCATGCAAGTGGCTATGTAACTATTGACTCTACAAAGTTTTGGCAAACAAAGAAAGATAGGCTCGTATTGCCACAACAATGTGAGCAGGTATGCATTTTTTTACTAATGTGTTTCATGTACATATATATCTAAGCTCGCGTACCCCTTGACTTTTGATATGCTAATTAATTACTGTAGTATGTGTATTTGAGTAGGTTATCTATCTACCAATGGTGCATGACATTAAATGGTGGTACGTCATCCCTATTGCACCACGTTCCAAAGTGATGTATAATACATTCACTGATATGGAGCATATGGAGGATGTAACAAGCCGCAATGAAGATGATGTCAAACATGCCAATGAAGATGTTGTGATCGATGATCAAGAAATAAGAGATGATCATGATAATGAGGATGAGCGTGCCATTTCTCATGATCATGAGAATGACCCTACCATTGAGGATGATGGTGATGTTGATGAGGATGATCAGGACATCGATACCATTATCAAT
Organism: Cibotium barometz; assembly: GCF_041138505.1. NCBI lineage: Eukaryota > Viridiplantae > Streptophyta > Polypodiopsida > Cyatheales > Cibotiaceae > Cibotium > Cibotium barometz. The sequence continues at coordinate 33,030,572 of NC_141063.1, read as the reverse complement.
GGACAGAATATCGATAGTGGAATAAATTTAATCGTAGCCTTACAAATTGATCAAATGGATATTGATGTTGATCGTTTGGCAAGGATGGATCTTATTGAAGATGAGATCGAACCCTAACCAATCCGTCACTGTATCATTCTAAATTGATGACATTTCTATTGTATGTGTTGTCTTTTAATTATCATCTCATGATTTATTTTTGAATATATTTCATTGTTGTAAATGCATGTAGTGGGATTGTGTAATGATATATACTGTAATGTACTATGAGATGGTTTAAAGAAAATAGTTTTTAATTTTGTAAAGAAATTCAGTTTTTCTTAATAAAGCATATATTGATGCGTGTATTAATGCGTGTATTGATGCGTGTATATACACGCGCTTATACACGCGTTGACAGATGCCAATATACACGCGAATTTAAATGCCAAAATACACGCGCCCGATACTATTCAAATACATGTGCGACCATACACGCGCCCGTAATTTATCGCGTGTATGAAACGCGTGTATGGCAACATTGTCTTGTAGTGATAGGGATCTTAAAGAGATCATGGGAGGAGTGGCAATTAAAAATGAACATGCGGAGAGTCAAGTACAAGATGAACAACGTGAGATACCACCAACTAAGATGAAGGTGTCCCTATCCAAGGTAATGAGGAAGGAATTGAAAATTTTGAGCATAATGATGATGATGCTGATGATGTTGAGTCCACTGCTAGTGGGATAAATCTTTTTGTTGATCTTGTAATGGGACACATGGATCTTGAGATAGACCAATTAGCAGTATGGAATTTATGAAAGATGTAACAGATGTTAGGCCAAGCTCACCCTAATTCATTAAAAAATTTATCAATTTGTCAGTCTTGATTTAATCCATATTTGATTGTATTACAATACATTTGGTGCTTCTTCTTTTGTGATATTGGGATTACATTTTTTACTTCTTTTTGTGATATGGGGATACTTTAAGCTCTCAGAAATGCTCTCTGGAATGTCTAAATTTTTGTTAACCATTTCCTAGGGTTAACAAGAGCTACCACCATTATCTTACATCAAGGATTCAAGGTAGATACACCAAAAGGTCATACATTCGAGATATGAAGCAATGGTGTCCAAATCTACAACTTGGATGGGCGATCGTAATGATCCAATGGAATACTTACTGCGATTCCCGCTTCAAGAGGGTGTGGTAGCAAGTTAGGATAAGGTCCCAAGTGATGTACTTCATGCATATATGATGAGAGGAGTCATTGTAATAACATTAGGCCTCTTATGACCCTAATGTTCCCAGCCGGCCATAATTTAAGTGATTGTGAACACTTATGGCCATGTATATAAGTGAATATCTCTCAAAATACAGGGATACTCTCCCATTGTGCAATAGAGTCTTGCTCTTGATAATATGTCTCTCTAATGCATGCTAGTGAGTGTGTGTGAGTGAGATGAGGTGAGAGGAGGGACGAGTACACTTGGTTCAATGCGGCGGTGTGACAACGCTCATATAGGAGATGCGGTGGAATTTCTTCTTAAGGAGTTATAGAGCTTGGAGACCTCAAGGGCAACAACAACACATAGGTGAAAGAGGCCAGTTTAGAGACAAGGGGAGTCAAAGAGGTCCTGGTAATTGGCAAAAGTAGAATAATGACACATGAGGCTATTTTTACTATGGTAAGCCTGGACATGTGTAGGCAGATTGCTATAAGAAACACAATGACATGCAAAATGGAAAGGTGCAGCAAAACAACTATGCGTCCCCTCTAACAGAGATAATGAGAGGTTGTTTATTATGCAACATGTGGTTAATGTTGTGTCTAGAAACGATGTAGCGGCATGTAAGAATGATGTATGGTATGTTGATTCAGGTGAATTGAACCACATGACAAGTCATGGTGAGTGGTTCAAGGAAATGAAGAGTCTTGAAAGACTAGGTTTTGTTAAAACAAGCGATGACACTGCTCATCCGATTACCCATGTTGGATATGTGCCATTGTCTATGCAAGATGGTAAGGCAAAGTACCTTGCAGATGTACTTCATATTACGAACATTACAAAGGATCTAGTTTTTGTTGGCCAGATGATTGAACAAGGTTTGCAAGTCTGGTTTAACTCTAATGGTTGTTATATAGAAGACTTTAAAGATAAGTGCAGGTTGGTTTACAAAAGACAACAAAGTGGGCAAAATGTTTACATTGAATGTCAATATGCCTGAAGTGAGTGCTACAATGTTTACAAATGGTTCAGGAGTTGTTGCAGATATATACATTTGGCATAAGAGAATTGGGCATGTAAATGTGTAAAGAATGAAGTCTATGCAGGCCAAAGAAATTGTGACAAGACTGCCTAAGTTTAAGGTTGAAGGTATGCAGAAAGTATGTGAAGTATGTCAATTTGGAAAGCAAACAAAGCATGTATTTCCACATGACAAAAATGTGAGCAAGAATGTACTAGATGTTGTGCATTCAGATGTATGAAGTCCTATGAAGACTATGTCTATGGGTGGCTGTAGGTACTATATGTAACATTCATTGATGTGACCACATGAGGAAAGTGGGTGTATTTCATGAAGGATAAGTGTGAATTGTTCACTTATTTTTAGAATTTCAGAGTGATGGCTAAAAAGCAGACAGGAAAGCATGTGAAGTGCCTAAGGTTAGATGGAGGGGGAGAATACTTCTCTAATGAGTTCTTTGAATTTTTACGAAAGAATGACATTCAGAGAAAATTTACATGTAGATATACTCTCTGCAGCAAAATGGAGTTACTAAGCTGAAAAACAAGCACATTGCAGAGATAGCATGAGCATTGATGGCAGAGAAGAATATGCCACATAGCTATTGGGACTACAACAATTTATATCATGAACATGACTCATACCATAGCCATACATGATGTAATGCTAGAGGAGAAGTTTACTGGCAAGAAACGTGATTTGTCTCACTTGAAAGTTTTTGGATGTATTAAATATGTGCATGTGCCAGATGAGTTGTGTACTAAGCTGGATCCAAAGGTAGAAAAATGTGTGTTTATTGGGTATTCCCTTGAGCAAAAGGGATATAGATGCTATAATCCTACTACACGTGAATTGAGAGTAAGCAGGGATGTTATATTTGATGAGATGAGTATCTGGTATGCTGCTAAAAAAGATGTTGGGGCTGATGTAAGTGGAAACATGGTTACACAGAATCCAGGTCAGAAATCATAGTCATTGAGTGAGTCCTCATCCAGCGGTTCTATTGATAGACCATGGAGTGGTAGGCTACATCATAATACCAATCCTGAAAATGTTGTTGGTACATCACATAAAGGCAAAGAGAAAGTGGTTGAGCCCCTTGGTATGCATGATATTTCTGCAGGGCATTCTCTTGTTGGTGGAGAGTCTAGTGGCTTGGAGATGAGCCTTGATGCTTGGGATTCCAGGAATGAGGACACCTGGTGTGAAGAAGGCTATGGAAGCCATGAATGCAAAGTTACAAAGATTTGGAAGAGTCAAAAACCCTATGCAAAGGTTGACTTATGATGGTTATGTGGCACATTACTATGCTTATATGGCAAAATATGTGCAAGTTATAGAACCCACATGTTTTCATGAGGCTATTGGAAATGTGTGTTGGGAGAAAGATATGGATGAGGAGATGGATGCATTGTATGTAAATGATGCTTGGGATTTGGTGCCATTGCCTGAAGGCAAGAAAGCTATTGGCCGTAAGTGGGTATATATAAGGTGAAACATAACAGTGATGGTAGCATGTACAAGGCTAGATTGGTAGCCAAAGGATATGCATAGACACATGGGATTGATTATGAGAAGACATTTGCCCTTGTTGCAAAGATGGCAACTGAGAGAGTTGTGATTGCAGTGGCTGCAACTAAAGGCTAGTTTTTACATCAGATAATGTAAAAAATGCATTCTTGCATAGTGACTTGCAAGAAGAAGAAGTGTATATGGATCAGCCACCTGGTTTTGAGGATACAGGTCACCCGGAGTATGTATGTAAGCTTCATAAGGCTTTGTATGGGCTGAAGCAAACTCCACAAGCATGGTATAACAAGATTGCTGAGTATCTTGTCATCACTATTGGTTTTCATATGGTAGATGCAGATCACTCTTTGTACGTGTGCAAGATTTATAAAGGTATTGTGATCATCACCATCTATGTAGATGATATTATTGTTGGGGGTGTCTCGGTCACTTTTTGGGAATTAAGGTCATTCGCACACCTGATGGTATTTGGCTATCACAGAGATAGTATGTATTGGACATGTTGTCCAAGTATGGGATGGTTGATTGTAAGTCAATATCGGTGCCATTAGATCAAAATGGCAAGCTTAGTGCAGATGCAGGTTATGTGTTGGAGGATCCCACTATGTACAGAAAGATTTGGAGAGTTTTATCTATGTCACGATTAGTAGGCCAAATTTGAGTTACACTCTTGGCTTAGAGAGCCAGTTTCTGCAAGCTCCGCACAAACCACATCTTGACAGTGTGCGATGCACACTTTGTTATTTGAGGGCCACTGTTGATTATGCATTTTTTTATGCAGTAGGTGTATCATTGGAGCTATATGGGTACACAAATGCAGATTGGGTAGGTAGCATCTCAAACAGGAGATCTACCAGTGGATTTATGTTTTCATTAGGAAGTGCTGCTGTGACATGGAGCATCAAGAAGAAACCCATAGTTGCTGTTGGAATTAGGGTTGCAGGAAAGCACACAAAGCTTGGAGAAGAAGAAGCAAGAATGCACACAACACAAAGTGTTAGATTGTGTCAATGTACAAAAGATCAGTTAGCCCTAGAAGGATGGGCATATATACAAGCCGGGGAAAAAACCTCCTAAAGAGGGAAAAAGTGCCCCGACGGTCCTAAGTGTGTTCACACACATCACTGCCTATATATATGGCAACAAATCCCCCCTGGGAGTGATGGTGTGAACGAGAGCTGGCACTCATGTATAGGGGAGTGCCATGCCCGAAGTAGATCAATCCACAAAGGGGAGCAAGCCCAAAGCTTTGCGGAAAGCTTCGAACTTCTCACGAGGAAGTGCCTTTGTGAAAAGATCGGCGAGGTTGTCCTGTGGTGTTGGCACATAGGCCAAGCTGATCTCTCCTGCTGAGAGTCTCTCCCTGACATAGTGATAATGCACCTCAATGTGCTTTGTGCGAGCATGAAAAACTGGGTTTCTCGCAACTGCCAGTGCGCTCTAACTATCAGTGAAGATAGAGGTGGCAGACTCCTGTCCAACACCCAAGTCAGCCATAAGCCGTCTGAGCCACACACACTCAACCGTAGCTGTGAAAGCTGCCCTGTACTCAGCTTCACAACTAGAAGTGGCCACAGTAGGTTGCTTCTTGCTCAACCAAGATATGCATGAGCTACCGAGCATGAAACAAAAACCACTTGTGGACACTCTTGTGTCATAGCAACCAGCCCAATCTGAGTCCGAAAAAGCATGTAAATCTGGCGGCAACGATCCCTCCTTGGGATAAAACAACCCAAGATGTATGGTGCCACTCAAGTAGCGAAAGATGCGTTTAACTGCCTTCCAATGCTGAGACCCTGGGCTATGCATAAACCTACTCACCTGTGAGACTGCAAACTGAATGTCCGGCCTCGTAATGCATACATAAATGAGGCAACCAACAGCTGTCTGATAGAGTGTGACATCAAAGTGATCTCCAGCATCATGAAGACTCAACTTCAAACCTGTCTCCATTGGAGTAGCAATAGGCTTGCAGTCTTCAAGGCCAAATCTCCGCAACAATGTCTCAATATACTTTGTCTGACACAAAGCAATACCTCCATCACACTGCTTAAATTGTATCCCTAAATAATGATGCAAATGCCCCAAATCTGACATCTCAAAAGAGGCATTCAAATCAGCCTTAAAATCAGCAATATGACTTTCATTTGGTCCTGTGAGCAGCATGTCATCGACATAGAGAGCAATGATTAGATGTACACCATCCACACGTTTAACATACAAAGTGCTTTCTGTTGGACTATTTTGAAACCCATGTGTAGTCAAATATGCATGTATCTTTTCATACCAAGCTCGTGGAGCTTGCTTTAAACCATATAAAGCCTTTTTCAACCTGCACACTTTGTTTTCCTGCCCTCTTTGAACAAAACCACGAGGCTGCGATACATACACCTCCTCATGCAAATCTCCATTCAAGAACGCAGTCTTTATGTCCAACTGATGTACATTCCAACCATTATGAGCTGCCAATGCACAAATGCTACGAATGGTAGTCATACGACAAGTGGGAGCAAAGGTCTCATCAAAATCAATGCCCTTTTCTTGAGCATAACCCTTTGCAACAAGTCTAGCCTTATAGCGATCAACACTACCATCTGGCTTTCGTTTCAATTTAAAAACCCACTTACATCCAATGGCCTTTTTACCAATAGGCAAATCACACAAAGACCATGTACCATTCTTCATTATAGCATCATATTCACTTTGCATTGCAGCCAACCAATTTTCTGAATTTTGTGCCTCATCAAATGAAAGAGGTTCTTCCTCTTCACACATACTAGACATAGCCAAAGCATAACAATCTGATGCATAAGAGGCATAACACCATATTAGATAATTTGGGAAAAATCCCATTCCCATTTGAAAAATGGGAGCATGGTGAACTTGTCCAAAAGTTTGTCAAAACCCCCTCATGTGACATATCATCGGAAAGATCTTGAAGTGTAGAATCTAAATCTATGATCTCCGACAAATTTGGAGTTAGTATGTTTAAGATATGTCCAAAACTATATGGAGTAATTGATTCCCAAAATGTGAGATTTTTCCCAAATTACCTAAAATTGACTTGTATGCTGAAAACCTGAACGAGTACGACTAGTCATAGGTGCATCAATCTTACTATCATGCAAGGTTTGCACCAACCATTTAGGCATACCTCTAGCCTGCTCATTTTCATCCCTATCCTCATGAATTACATCCTGTAAATCTGCATCAGAAATAGGCTGATCTATGATGTCGTTTGAAATCTGCATAGGCTGAATATTTGCCTCATTAGGACTTACATTTGAATTCCCACCTGTAAAGAGAGGCAACAACGTATCAAATACATCCCGTGAGCTTACACCTGTCTCTTTGGTACATGATAACAAGGGCTGCACAGCATCTTCCACAAAAACAACATCTCGACTAATCAAGATGCGCTTTGATTGCGGATGATACAATCTGTAACCCTTGCTCTCAGCACTGTAACCAACAAAAATGCATTTGACAGCCTTATCATCCAATTTTCTGCGTTGTTGCACAGGCACTAAAGCATAGGCCAAGCAACCAAAGACACGCAAGTGACCAATAGAAGGCTTCTTGCCATGCCAAGCTTCGTATGGAGTAATAGACTGCAAGGCCTTAGTGGGACACCTGTTGAGTACATATGCAGCACACATGACAGCCTCAAGCCAAAACGCATGTGGCAAAGCTTGGCTCTTGACCATACATCGTGCCATCTCCATAAGTGACCTGTTCTTCCTCTCAGCAACACCATTTTGCTGAGGGGTATACGGCACTGTACATTGGTGTTTTATCCCACGACTAGCCAGAAATGCATCAAACTCTTTAGACATGTACTCCCCCCCCCTCGATCAGTACGGAGGGTGCCCACAGTACAATTGGATACATCAACCATAAGAAAAAACTGTTTGAAGCACAAAAACACTTCGGACTTTGCCTTCAGTGGATATACCCATGCATGCCTTGAGTAATCATCAATGAAAGTCACGAAGTACAAGTGTTTACCAAATGACGGAGTTTGCATAGGCCCACATACATCACTATGTACAAGCTGCAATTTGCGAGTGGCCTGCACAGAACCATCCTTTGGAAATGCAGAACGCTGCATTTTGCCCAAAATATAGCCTTCACAAACATGTTTCAATGGTGCCTCAAGAGGGGGCAATGAAGCAACCATATCAAATTTCTGCAAACGCAGCAAACTAGCAAAGTTCAGATGACCAAAACGAGCATGCCATAGTTTTGCATCTGAAACTGCCTTTTCATCAGAAACTGCATTTGCTGAATCTTTCACACACTTGTCATAAGAATTGAGCCTATACAGCCCACGAAACAAGGTGCCAGATACAATAATCGTATCACCAAAAGTCAAATCATGAACAGTACATCTGTCATCCACAAATTTGACTACAAGTCCAAGTCTAGCAAGTGCAGAGACAGACAATAGATTCTTCTTTATCCCTGGCACATACAAAGCATCTGAAAGTGTGAAAGCGCTGCCATTTGCAGCAGTAAGCATAATTTTACCAATGCCCTTCACTGGGTAAGAAGCATTGTTGGCACATGTGACAGTATTCCCATTAGGGACAGCCTCAAGAGAAGTGAACATATCACGATGCGAGGTAATGTGCTTTGTAGCACCACTGTCAAAATACCAAACATGAGAGTCAACAGAAATTGCCAAACATGCATCATGTACAGATGGGTCATACTGGCAATACACGCTAAACGCCCATTCTGTATCTTGCACAACATTTGCAGAATCTGCATTTGTAGAAGCATCCGCTATTGTGGCTGCATTTGACTCTTTCTTCTTTGCCTCTTTAGCCTTTAGCTTAGGGCAATTCTTAATGACATGATCATTTGCCTTACAATAGTTGCACCTGGTCTTTTTCTTGCCTTTATCAAGAGCCTTCTCATTCTTATTGTTGCTACCTGTGGAAGGAGAAGAAGTTGCAGACCTACTAATAGGAGAAGAAATAGTGGAAGGGGCTGCCTTACCACTTCTTCTCTGCTGCTGGGCAGCAATAAATGCTTGATCAACTGCACGCTGCCTGGCCCTGTTTTGCCTGGACTGCGCTTCTTGCAAGAGCTTGTTGACTAAAGTATCATACTTGACAGCATCAGGTCTGTCCTCATTAAGAAGTCTCCACGTGGAAGCAAAAGTCTGATATGTCTCAGGTAAAGCATCAAGAACAGTCTGCACAAGAGAATGATCAGGAATAATCTCACCTGCAGAAATCAACTGTTCTTTGAGATCTTTAATCTCAGCAAGAAAAACATTCATGTCATCATCTTCCTGCATAATCTTCAATTCTAGCTCTTTACGCAGGTAAGCGATTTTTGCCTCATTACGACCTGCATACAAACCAGCTAGAATATCCCAAGCCTGTTTTGCTGTTTTAGCTGAACGAATATGTGGGGTGATGTTATGTTTGACAGAAAGTGCAATCAAGGCATGAGCCTGCGCATCTTTACCATCCCAACGAGCTTGTTCAGCAGTGGGTAAAACAGCAGCAACAGTAGAGCTGCTAGAACCTGCAACATCCTCAACAGATCCTACATCCACAGAACCTGGACGTACATCCGTACCCTGCACAATGTTCCACACTCCTTTTGCAACCAAAACATGCTGCATCATGTATGCCCAAAGTGGGTAGTTGCTATCTCCATCCAGTTTGTCTTCAGCAGACAACATGCGAAATACATCATTGCTGTTATCAGCCATGGCCACTGACTGAAATTGATGCAAAAGCTGCCTGTAATGAAGCAAAGATTGAACAAAAAACAACTCGTGCTATGTAGCACGGTCCACAATAGAATACGTATGCCTGTTTTGCAGAAAACTGCACTGTCGAAATTTCTGCAGAAAATGACGAAAACACCTGTGCAGAACTTGAAATGCAAAAACGGAGCCCGAAACGACCTCAGATGCGAATTCTGAGAACGCAATGCCCTATGGGCTAATTTGCGGAGTATAGGGACCTGGAAGCTATCGTGAAAGCTCACCTCAATCGGAGAACGTGAGTCGGAGGGTGCTGGCGACGTAGCCCTGGGAGCCGATGCCTGCTCTGATACCAATTGTTGGAATTAGGGTTGCAGGAAAGCACACAAAGCTTGGAGAAGAAGAAGCAAGAATGCACACAACACAAAGTGTTAGATTGTGTCAATGTACAAAAGATCAGTTAGCCCTAGAAGGATGGGCGTATATACAAGCCGGGGGAAAAAACCTCCTAAAGAGGGAAAAAGTGCCCCGGCGGTCCTAAGTGTGTTCACACACATCACTGCCTATATATATGGCAACAGTTGCCTTGTCGAGTACAGAGGAGCTACAGTGTAGTGTGTGAGGTAGCTTGGTTATGCAAGCTACTTGCTAATTTGGGTGCATGTGGAGAAAAAGGTTGTCAAATATTATGACAATCTTAGCAATATACAATTGGCCAGAAACCCAATTTTCCATGCACCGATGAAACACATTGAGGTACATTACCACTTTATCAGGGAGAGAGTCTTTGCAGCAGGTGACATCGACTTGGCCTATGTCACCACACAGGATCAGGTCACTGGCATTTTCACGAAGGCCTTGGGAGAGCTGAGAAGCTCCATAGACTTTGAGATATGCTTAGAGTTCATGAGCTAGAGTTGAGCTTGAGTGGGAGTGTTGAGATGTCAACTCAACATGAGTTGACACTCACGAGGTGCCTACATGACCGTTCAACATTTACATCACTGGTGGGTTTGGTAGCTGGCACTGACATATCTTCACCAGAGACTCTACAACTGACTACACTGACTAGTCCACACCTAGCCACTCCACTTAGCGTGTTCACATTACGGACCGCTTGTATATACTCTATTATGTGTGTTAGTCACTTTAGCTTCTTTTGTATACCTCTTTTGTTGTGTGAAGAAGAAGAAGAATTTCCAACCTCTTACCTTGTGTGTTCTCTTCTTCTAGGGTTTATGTGAGTGTGTGTGTGTGTGTGTGCTTGCAAGAGCTCAAAATCTCTTCTCCCCTACATCTTTTCAGGGTAAATAAGTGATAATTAGGTTTTTCAATGAAGCTAGCATAAAGATATAGCTACATGGGTACACAGATGTTGATTGGATTGGTAGTGTCGTAGACACAAGATTAGAAACGAGGTCTATCAGTCGCTTTATGTTTTCTTTTGGGAGTGTTGATGTGTGAGTTAGAGTAGCAAGAAACAAGCTACCTTGTTGAGTATAGAGGAAGAGTATAGGGGTGTTACTATGGTAACTTATGAGGTAGGTTAGTTTCCAAAGCTACTTGGCGAGGCGATGATATGGGTGAGCCTATGGATAGGGCTATTTTCACTTATTGTGACAATATACGTAGCATACAATTGGCCAAATAACCTAGTCTATCATGCTAGGGCAAAGCACATTGAGGCACATTATCACTTTATGAGGGAGAAGGTTCTAGTAGGTAATGTAGATCTTGTATTTGTCAGCACAGAGGATCAAGTGGTGGTTGACATCTTCATGAAGGCATTGGGTATAGAGAAACTCCACAAGTTTAGGAGCTTACTTGGAGTGTAGTGCATGGAGTTGAGCTCGAGGTATCAAACTTAACTAATCCTACTATGGACATTGATGACTCACCTTGGTGGTGATAGCTTCCACACTTATGCCACCACTGATGACAAGCTATTTGACAACTAGATTTGGATTACTAGAGTATGGCATAGTTATAGTGCCAACTCATATACTCGAGTTCACACTATGGATCGACCTTCTATGTTTTAGTAGGAGAGTACTTTCCCTTACACTATGTATTCTTATCTCTTTAGTTATGGTTGTAAAGAAGAGAAGAAGATAGAGGAAAATTGATCCATTCATCTCTCTCTTGTGTGTGTGTTTTCTTGCAACAAGGATCTTAAGCTCTCCCTTTCCCCCACATTCTATTTAATATGTAGGCAGGGGTAGTTGTGTTACAATGGAGTCACTAGTGTTTCTAAAGAAGACTCTGAGATGGTTTTGATGTTAGAATTATTAGTGACAGTTGTAGGGAGGAAAGGCAATAAACTCAAGCCACACATAAGAACAATGGGGAAAACCCATCATTTGAATTTAACAAAGGGTCCTAAAAAGATATACATATAAAAAGTTTTAGTGTCAAAATAGATGGATATTGGCTTGAATCCGAGTAGAGAAACTTCATAGAGAAGTTGTTGAGATATCGAGCTCGTCTAGTGAGGCGGTGGCCACTGATGACCCGCCTGGGGGATAGGCCCCACACTTACACCACTGGCATGGTTGGTGAGATCATGGGAGATATGCGGCTAGTGGGATGACAGGCTGTGTGACAGCCATTCTAGAGACTGGCATAGCTATAGCGCCAGCTCATTTAGTCGGGTTCACACTATAGAGAACCCGTGTATGTATTGGTTGAGTACTTTTCATATTATGTGTACTCTTATTCTTGTATATGGAGTGTTGAGTGTTGAGTAGAGAAGAAGAAGATTTTTAGCCTCTCACCTTGTGTGTTCTCTATTAGGGTTTTGTGAGTGTGTGTGTGTGCTTGCAAGAGCTCAAGCTCTCTTCCCCCCTGCATCTTTTCATGGTATCAGAGCCTGGTTCGTGCTAAGGGCTAAGCTGCAAGCAAGAGAACCACAGGAAGCGGTACGAGGGTAAGAGCTTCAACTACTCTTCCCTATTGTGTTGGTGACTACACCCTTGTCGGGAGCTCTACGGGAGGCACCGGCAAACGGTCTGTGATTGAGGAGCTTTCTTCGCGGGAGTAAAGCTATAGGGCAACTATACAGTCTTTCAGAGTCTTTTAGACTGAATTTTTGGGCCGAAAACGCGTTTCGGGCGCGTCTGGACCTCCGTTTTTCAGAAAGCAGGCGATTTCGAGCACTGCGGATAAGTCATCGATTCTCTGCAGAACTCTGTTTTAAGAACTGCAGGAAGACAGATTGACTGTGCAGACACTGTGGGTGCTGCAAAGAGGTCTACAGTTGCCATTGGGTGTATGTATGCACATTGAAGTCACTGGTTGTGACATTTGAGAGTACTACAGTATCGCTGTGCAGAAAATACAGCATTTGTGCAGGAAAAACCAGAGTGCAGTTTCTGGTAAAATTGTGTGTTTGGCAAGATGTCTAATGATGGCATAACACAGATTGTGGCTGAGAAGCTGGATAAGAATAACTTCCATGCTTGGAGGTTCAGGTTGACGAATTTCCTGATGGGAAAAGGCTATTGGGACTACATAGAAGGTGAGCATGAAGAGGCACCGGAGATACCGGATATAAATCCGACTGCTGCAGATGTGAAAGAGTTTAAAGATTGGAACCAAGGAGCCAGGAAGGTTATGTATTGGCTTTCCATTAGTATACAGGACACCATGATTGGGCACATTCAGGATGCCAAGTCCCCCAAGGAGGCGTGGGACACCTTGGTAAAGCTTTATGAAACAAATACCAAGGCACGTAAGATACAGCTGAAGAATGAACTTCATACTATGGAGAAAAAGATCATGTCTGTGAATGACTATGCGTTGAAGATAAAGGGTATTGTGGAATCCCTTGCATCTATTGGTGTGTCAGTAGATGATGATAACAAGGTGGAAGTCTGTCTATGTGGTCTCGGGCCACAATACAAGGCGTTCAAGACGTCTATTCAGACTCGGGAAAACATTCCTAACTTTACAGATTTGGTGTCTATGCTGATTATCGAAGAGAAGAACTTGGGTGAAGACCAACAGTCTTCACAAAGTAAAAACAGTTCAGAGCAACAGGCTTTCTACACGAGTTCAGGAAGAGGACGAGGTAGAGGAGGTCGTGGACGCGGTCAAGGAGGTGGCCGAACAGGTAATCAGAATTATGGCCAGCAGCAACAGCAACAACAACAGTCCCAGAATCAACAACAACAACAACACGCAGGCAAATTCAGAGGCAGGGGGAGTCAAAGAGGCCGTGGAAATTGGCAAAGGCAATATAATGATGCACGTGAATGCTATTATTGTGGTAAGCCTGGACATGTGCAGTCAGAATGTTATAAGAAGCAGGCTGACATGCAAAATGGGAAAGTGCAGCAAAACAACTATGCATCCTCAAGCAGAAATAATGAGGACAATGAAAGGTTGTTTGTTATGCAGCATGTTGTGAATGCCATGTCTGAAAATGTTGATGCAGCACAAAAAGATAATAAATGGTATGTGGATTCAGGCGCTTCGAACCACATGACGAGTCATGGGGAGTGGTTCAAGGAGATGAAAAACCCGGAAAGACCAGGTTTTGTGGAAACAGGGGATGACACTGCTCATCCAATTGCCCACATTGGAGATGTGCCATTGTCTATGCAGGATGGCAAAGTGAAGTACCTTGCAGATGTACTTCATGTACCGAAAATAACAAAGAATCTGGTTTTAGTTGGCCAGATGATTGAGCAGGGTTTGCAGGTTCGGTTTAACCCTGATGGATGTTATGTTGAAGATTTTAAAGACAAGTGCAGGTTGGTTGCAAAAGGCAACAGAGTGGGCAGAATGTTTACGTTGGATGTAGACATGCCTGAGATGAGTGCTGCGATGTTTGCAAATGGTTCAGGAATTGTTGCAGACACAGACATATGGCATAAAAGAATTGGACATGTGAATGTGCAGAGATTGAAGTCTATGCAGACAAAAGGAATTGTGACAGGGCTGCCAAAGTTTAAAGTGGAAGGTATGCATAAAATCTGTGAAGCATGCCAATTTGGGAAGCAAACAAAGCATGTGTTTCCACGTAACAGATATGTGAGCAGAAATGCACTAGATGTTGTGCATTCAGATGTATGGGGTCCTACGAAGACCATATCTATGGGAGGCTGCAGCTATTATGTGACTTTCATTGATGACCACACAAGGAAAGTGTGGGTATATTTCATGAAGGAGAAGAGTGAGGTGTTCACTCACTTTCAGAATTTCAGAGTTTTGGTTAAAAAGCAAACAGGGAAATATGTAAAGTGCCTAAGGTCAGATGGAGGGGGAGAGTACTTCTCCAATGAGTTCTCTGAATATTTGAACTCCGCAGCAAAATGGAGTTGCTGAGCGAAAAAACAGGCACATTGCTGAGATTGCGCGAGCATTGATGGAAGAGAAGAATATGCCGCATTGCTATTGGGCTGAGGCTGTTTCTACAGCAGTATACATCATCAACAGGACTCCAACAGTAGCCATACATGATGTAACTCCAGAGGAGAGGTTTACTGGCAGAAAACCAGATTTGTCTCATCTGAAAGTTTTTGGATGCATTGCATATGTGCATGTGCCAGATGAGCTGAGAACTAAGCTGGATCCAAAAGCTGAAAAATGTGTGTTTATTGGATACTCCCTTGAGCAAAAGGGATACAGGTGTTATAACCCTGCTACACGTGAGTTGAGGGTAAGCAGGGATGTTGTCTTTGATGAGATGAGCAGCTGGTATGCTGCTGAAAAAGAAGCTGTTGGGGCTGATGTGAGTGGAAGTGTGGTTGCACAGAATGCAGGTCAGCAATCACAGTCTTTGAGTGGACCAGGAGAGTCCTCATCTAGTGGGTCTGTTGATAGACCATGGAGTGGCAGGCTGCGTCATAATACCAGTCCTGCAAATGTGATTACTACATCACGTAAAGGAAAAGAGAAAGTGGTTGAGCCCCTTGGTATGCCTGACATTTCTGCAGGGCATTCTCATGTTGATGGAGAGTCTAGTGGCTCAGATATGAGCCTTGATGAGGAGCTTGGGATCCCAGCTATGAGAACACCTGGTGTAAAGAAGGCTATGGAAGCCATGAATGAAAAGCTGCGAAGATCTGGGAGAGTGAGAAATCCTGTGCAGAGATTTACCTATGATGGTTATGTGGCACATCACTATGCATATATGGCAAAGGTTGTGCAGGTTGTTGAGCCCACATGCATTGATGAGGCTGTTGGAAATATGTGTTGGGAGAAAGCTATGGACGAGGAGATGGATGCACTATATGGAAATGAGACTTGGGATTTAGTGCAATTGCCTGAAGGCAAGAAAGCCATTGGATGCAAGTGGGTGTACAAAGTTAAACGTAACAGTGATGGAAGTATAAACAGGTACAAGGCTAGATTGGTAGCCAAAGGATATGCGCAGACATATGGGATTGATTATGAGGAAACTTTCAGCCCAGTTGCCAAGATGGCAACGGTGAGAGTTGTGATAGCAGTGGCTGCGTCAAAGCAATGGTCTTTACATCAGATGGATGTAAAGAATGCATTCTTGCATGGCGATTTGCAAGAAGAGGTGTATATGTTGCAGCCACCTGGTTATGAGGATGAGGGTCACCCCAAGCATGTTTGCAGGTTGAAGAAAGCCTTGTATGGCTTAAAGCAAGCACCAAGAGCATGGTCTGACAAGATTTCTGAATATCTTGTCACTATTGGCTTTCATGTAGCCAATGCAGATTTCTCATTGTATGTGAGACATGGTGATAGAGGAGTTGTGCTTGTTGTCATCTATGTAGATGACTTGATCATTACGGGGGACCATGATGCAGAGATCTTTGATGTAAAGATCTTGCTTAGACAGAAGTTCGAGATGAAGGATCTGGGGGAGCTCAGATATTTCTTGGGCATTGAGGTGATTAGGTCACCACATGGTATTGGATTACTGCAGAGACAGTATGGCTTGGACATGTTGTCCAAGTATGGTATGACAGGCTGTAAGCCTATTTCTGTGCCATTGGATCAGAATGGCAAGTTGAGTGCAGATTCAGGAGAGATCTTGGAGGATCCTACTATGTATAGGCGCATAGTAGGAAGTTTGATCTACATGACGATCACCAGACCAGATTTGAGCTATGCTGTTGGGTTGGTGAGTCAGTTTTTGCAGGTTCCACGAAAACCGCATTTGGATGCAGTGAGACGCATACTGAGGTATGTGAAGTCTACTTTGCATTATGGACTATTCTATGAGACTGGGACAGAGATATGTGTACATGGGTACACAGATGCTGATTGGGCTGGTAGTATCTCAGATAGAAGATCTACCAGTGGATTCATGTTTTCTTTGGGGAGTGCTGCTGTGACTTGGAGCAGCAAGAAGCAACCTACGGTTGCTCTATCCAGTACAGAGGCCGAGTACAGAGGAGCTGCTATGGCAGCATGTGAGGTAGCTTGGTTGAGAAAGCTACTTGCAGATTTGGGTCTATCAATGGATAGACAAGTTGTCATTTTCTGTGACAACATTAGCAGTATACAGTTGGCCAGGAACCCAGTCTTTCATGCTCGTACGAAGCACATAGAGGTCCACTACCACTTCGTCAGAGAGAAGGTCTTCACAGGAGACCTTGACCTTGTTTATGTCAGCACAGAGGATCAGGTAGCTGACATCTTCACCAAAGCATTGGGTACAGAGAAGCTCCGCAGATTCAGGGCTTCGCTTGGTGTACATGAGATGGAGTTGAGCTCGAGGGGGAGTGTTGAGATATCGAGCTCGTCTAGTGAGGCGGTGGCCACTGATGACCCGCCTGGGGGATAGGCCCCACACTTACACCACTGGCATGGTTGGTGAGATCATGGGAGATATGCGGCCAGTGGGATGACAGGCTGTGTCACAGCCATTCTAGAGACTGGCATAGTTATAGCGCGAGCTCATTTAGTCGGGTTCACACTATAGAGAACCCGTGTATGTATTGGTTGAGTACCTTTCATATTATGTGTACTCTTATTCTTGTATATGGAGTGTTGAGTGTTGAGTAGAGAAGAAGAATATTTTCAGCCTCTCATCTTGTGTGTTCTCTATTAGGGTTTTGTGAGTGTGTGTATGTGCTTGCAAGAGCTCAAGCTCTCTTCCCCCCTGCATCTTTTCAGAAGTACAACATGATAGAATCCTTTCCTTCGTAGATAGAAGTGTGCTTTAATGACCTCTTAATGTAAGAGATCACATTAATCCAAGCTTACATCTCAACAACACGTGGGACCTTCATGGGGAAGAGAAATACATCAACACGTGGGACCTTCATGGTGGGGAAGATAAATACATCAACCCTTTCTATAAAGAAAATTTTGTTAAAGATATACCCAATTGATATTCAAGGCACCTTGTAGGGTTAAACAAATTGCATCACCTTCTTTAGGCTCCCTATGGATCTTTCCATATTTGCAGATTATACCTAAATTTTAGGGCCAAGGAAGACAATTCACAACTAATTGTTTTTCTAACATCCCCTCATCTTTGATTGTAGGACATGCTTACCCATAAAGGCACCATCCATGTGGATATCTCCCCATGTATGATGACCCTTACAATGTGATGCCTCACCCCTCCCTTGTTGGCATGAAAAATATTATTTTAGAAAAAAAGAGCAATGATAGGTGAGAACAAAGTAAGAAGCAATACAACATCTTAATTTGATAATCTCTTACAACTTTCCTACTTGATATCTAGGTCATGGTTATTTTTAATTTATCTCAATAGTAAATATTCTTTGATTAGTGTTTACATGATGTATTATAAATATGTTTAAATATACCATCTAAAGTGATTGTATACTTTTATCTATTTCAATAGTAAATATATTTTAAATAGTGTGCTATTGTGTTTAAATGATGTGATTATTTTCTCTTCGAAAATACAAATTTTTAACAATATAGTTCTTTAAATTTGTAGATTTAAAAGATAATAAAATATTCTATTTTGTTAATAATTATATAATCAATAATTCCATATAAGTAGAAATTTGTTCATCTTTTGATTAAGGAAATAT
Organism: Cibotium barometz; assembly: GCF_041138505.1. Lineage (NCBI taxonomy): Eukaryota > Viridiplantae > Streptophyta > Polypodiopsida > Cyatheales > Cibotiaceae > Cibotium > Cibotium barometz. The sequence continues at coordinate 33,012,088 of NC_141063.1, read as the reverse complement.
ATGAGTCACTATCATGAGTCATTGAACCTTGATTTTTGGGCATTAAAGCCTTTTTGGCCGCCGTTATGTTATTTTTTGTCTTGAGTGTCAAGGACAACAACAAACCCCGTTTTTGTCAAGCTTTCATTGAAAACATTATTTTACTCAAATATAACACTTTTTCACCAAACTCCTTTTTTGTTGTTGGCCTCTACTACTATTAATAAAAGTTTCTTTTTTGTTGTTGGCCTACTTTCTCACCAAACTCCTTTTTGGTTTTTGGCTTCTAATACCACAAATAGAAGTTGTGTTTTTGTTATTGGCTTGTAATTCCACAAATAGAATCTACTTAGCATCCTAGGGGACCTAGTAGGTAAATTTATGGAATTCTAGCTTTGTGTATGCTCCCCTTACAAAATATCACAGAAGCTGCCTAGCATCACATAGGGGACTTAGCAGGTAAATTTATGGGATACTAGCTTTGTGTATGCTTCCCTTGAAAAATATCATGCGTGTGCAAGATTGCGGGATTTCTATACTCTTATGTGTAGGAAACCTCAATTTTAAGCTCTCACTTTTAAACACTCTTATGTGTAGGAAACCTCAATTTTAAGCTCTCACTTTTAAACACTCTTATGTGTAGGAAACCTCAATTTTAAGCTCTCACTTTTAAACACTCTTGTGTCTAGGAAACCTCAAAATAGAAAATCCTATATTATGCCCCCACATGTTAGATGCCAACTAACCCCCTTCACTAATATGATTTTGTGTATATTCTAATATTAAAGTTCAATACAAAAAAGTTCCACACAAAATCTTGTATTTTCAAACTTCGATTTATGTCATGAAAAACATATCAAGATTCTAGCATTAAATTTCATATGGTGGATCTAAAATTTTAAAATATACGTGTACCTTTCATGGGAAGGTTTATGACTTTTTGCGAGAAAGTCTCCAGTGATCTCCTAGTGAGTCACTATTGTGTCGACCTAAAAAGATCTTTAAGAAATAAATATTTGAGTCTTTTAATATTCTAATTAGCTTTTCACTTTGCTTAAACCGTATCAGATTATGTTTTTACATGTTATGAAGTAAATATGTTTTCAAGATTGTGCTGATTATTTCTTTGTCATGATCTTGTATTTGGGCTAACATAAAAAAAGAGTTTGGTGAGAAAGTGCTATGTTTGAGTGAAATAATAGTTTCAATGAAGGGGGTTTGTTGTTGTTCTTGAGCTAAAGACAAAAAATACAGAACACCCAAATTAAAAGGGCTTTAATGCCCAAGAAAGAGATTTATCATTAGGTTCAATGATTATTGATAATGAGCCATAGATATTTCTTTAATCCAAGGGAATGAACCAATTGCTACTTATATGGAATCATTAATTATATAATTATTAACAAACTATTATATTTCATACATAAAATTCGCATTCCATAAATTTACCTAAGTCCCTCATAATGCTAGGTAGCTTTTATCTATGGTACTACAAGCTAACAACAAAAAAGGAGTTTGGTGAGAAAGTGATATATTTAATTGGAATGATGTTTTCAATGAAGGCTTGACTTTGTTGTTATTATCCTTGAGGCTCAAGGCAAAATTTACCAACGCCCAATTTAAAAGGGCTTTAATGCCCAAGAAACCGATTTATCAAAAGGTTCAATGATTAATGGTAGTGAGACATAGACATTTACTTAATCCAATAGTATGAAGAAATTGTTGCATATGAAATTATTGCTTATATTATTATTAACAAAATAGCATATTTTGTAATTTTTTCTAAAATGGAGGAACAAGCATGTTTTTTTGTTGAGCCTTCATTGAAAACATTATTTCACTCTCAAATATTGCACCTTCTCACCAAACTCCTTCTTTATAAGCCCAAAGGACAAGCTCAAGAAAAAGAAATAATCAACACAATCTTGAAAATATGGTCATTTAATAACATGTAAAAACATAATATGATAGGATTTAAGCAAAGTGAAAATTGGCATATGAAATTACTTATTAGCCTTGATTAAAAATGCTTCAACTTTTGAAATCTCAAAGAATAAGTTTAATGATATGAGATGCCCAATGATTAGACTTAATATATATCACATGGTTGAGGAACGTGAAAAGGCTAAATCTTGCATAAAATACAATGTCAAGGGATCAATTAAATGATTTTTTAAAAATGTATTCTAATCATTTTAGTATTGCTAAAGCTACTAGATTGCTTTTAAGGGATGTTGCTAGCTAGGACTTCTACAACACAAATAATCATGACCACAACAATTGAGAAGGTCAAGTGAAGATCTTGATTTGATAAGCTATAATCATGATCAAATTGCTTGCACATACGCTTCTATGGTTCACTTCATTGATAGTCGGAGCTAAAGCCATCGAATCCAATGCAAGTGGATGCCCTAAATTGGTTAGGATTCTTGGAACACATCCTACAATAAACTTAATTCTTATAATAGACTTGATCACTATTACAAGCTTGGTGTGGTAGGTAGTATTGAAAGTTTCCCCTTTTCCTTTTAGATTTTGCAATATTACTATTGGCAAGGAAAAATTTAGAGGAAATAGTGTTGACTTGAAACCTTGAAGTGTGGTGCCTTATATGTGAGACATTAACTGGGTTCTTTTAATATTTGTGTTCTTTTAATATTTATGTATTGTCTTTTGAAAGAATATATAACTTTTCAATTTAAGAAATAACATGGAATAAATAGCTCTTTGTGTAGAGTGGTGGTCTTAGTATCACATCAAGGGAAAGGCTAGGTTTTGAAAGAAATGAATTATGTACCTTTCAAGCACGAGGTGTGGAAGTTGGAACCTTCAAAGTGAAATTCTGGTTATGTCTTAAGTGTGAGAAAAATCTGGTAGTTGATACTGTGTTTGACTTTAAGTGGATATTTTTCTCGTTTGGACATTGTTCTAAGTTTAAACTGAACGGCTATGGCGGTGACGGGCGTGTCGGTGGACGTGCAGCCGGCGTACCCACCAACGAACTAGTCCTGCAGAGCGTGGAGGGGCCAGTACGTCTGGAGGCGGCGCCCCATTTTTTCCAACGTTTGGACCCCGCAGCCTTCCCGCTGTTAGCGCCGTTGATGTAGGACTTCAACCTCCTCTCGTCGCCTTCTTATACCTCGATCCTCAGCTCCATTGCACCCAGATTTTCAACTTTGAAGTGCTCATTGCCCCTCTCCTCAGGTACTGAGTTGCTTCTCACTAGCTCTGATTCTGCCCTGGCGCATGCTAGAGCACCTTCAGCTCAAGCTCATCTGCTCCCCTTGCAAGTTTTCTACGTGCTTCGCCATAATAACTCGTATCAGTTTGCTTGCAGCGAGCTCGCCACCGATGGTTCACTTCTTGTACATCGTGGGTTCCTTGGTGGTAACCGCCTTTACCGGACTCTTGGCCGGCGGCGGCGCCGTACTGGGCCAGGCGGCGACGGACTACGGCGCTTGGGAGGAGGCACATGCGACGTTCTACGGAGGCAGCGATGCCTCGGGCACCATGGGTATACTACGTTGGAGCTGTTTTTTTTTTCCCCCTTGCAATATATAATAGCATTTGAAGTTTGCATGCAGCCGGCGCCTGCGGATACGGAGACCTGTACAGCCAGGGGTACGGAACGAACACAGCGGCGTTGAGCACAGCACTGTTCAACGGCGGTGGTGCGTGCGGGGCGTGCTTCGAGCTGGCGTGCCACGACGACCCGCAGTGGTGCCTCCCCGGGCAGCCGTCCATCGTGATCACGGCCACCAACTTCTGCCCGCCCAACTACGCGCTGGCCAACGACAACGGAGGCTGGTGCAACCCTCCGCTCAAGCACTTCGACATGGCGCAGCCGGCCTTCGAGCAGATCGCCAGGTACCGCGGAGGAATCGTGCCGGTGAGATACAGGAGGTAAGTGGATCTTGGAAGGCTGACATCCAATCCCATTATCCTGCATTAAGCTGCGGCTCCAACTGTATTAAGATCTACTGATAATGTACTTGATGTGTATCATTGCCGCAGAGTGCCTTGCGTGAAGAGCGGCGGCGTACGCTTCACCATCAACGGAAACCCCAACTTCAACCTGGTGCTGATCACCAATGTGGGCGGGAGCGGCGACGTGGTGGCCGTTTCTGTGAAGGGAGCCCGGACGGGCTGGATGGCCACGAGCCGCAACTGGGGCCAGAACTGGCAGTGTAACAAGGTCCTCAGCGGCCAGGCCCTCTCCTTCCGCATCACAACGGACGACGGCCGCACCGTCACATTCTACGACGTCGCTCCGTCCGACTGGCGCTTCGGCCAAACCTTCGAAGGCGTGCAGCTCTGATCAATTAGAATCTCAGCACCACGAGATAGAGATTATGCATTTCTCTGCAAGAATGTGGTTGGGAAGTTAAATTAGCCACCCGCTTGTACGATTATCCACGCTCAGTTTACATTTCACACCATAATGACATGCCAAGATCAAATGAACTCTGTAAAATTTGAAAACCAACTCTAAAGTTTGAAAGTTTGAATGCAATTTGAACGGGTTATTAAAGATCTATTTCTATGAGTATGAGTTTGCATGCAAGTAAGGCCAAACATGCCTTTGTGAGTGGGTTACTGGGCTCTACAAGTTTTAACTCCTCACGCGGCGGGTGCTTGCGCCCGTACATCGTTGGACGGGTGACGAGGTTGTGGCTGCATGCTTGGTATGGCCAGTCTTTGGCACCAAGGGGGGGTAGAAATGTCGAGCGAATGGGGATATTGGGATGTCGACTCCATAGGAGAGATGAAGTAGCTTCGAGCTGAGGAGGGCGATGAGGAATGAGATAGGGCTCTTCTCCATGTGTAGTGTCTGCCCTAGGAGACCACCTGCTAAGGTGGAGATAGGTAGATGGCTTCAGGAAGACGTCCTGCATGATAAGGTGGTGTCCAAAGTTTTTTATTTAGGCAAAGGTTTCTTTAATGTGTTGTTTGTTAAGGGTCACTCTATGACGGAGCTCTTTGCGAAAGGTCCTCTCTTCTTAGGACAGAGGTTAGTGCATGTATTCTTGTTTGATCCTCTGTTTGATGTTCATAAGAGTCCTCAGAATGCATGTCCAGTGTGGGTTGAGATCGTAGGACTCCCACCTTGGCTTAGGCCGGCGCTGTGTGATATTGCCTACTCCTTGGGTCCGATGTTGCACCTTCCTAATGAGATGAGGCTCCACCAGAGACCGAAATCGGTTGAAGTGGATCTAGGTGTTTTGAGTATTTTAAAATTGGGTCTAAAATTTGGCGCATTTTTGGGAGCCTGCCTTTAAATGCGGGAGCTTTGGGCATATAGCTAAGAATTGCATAGAGCAGCCTCAAGGCAAAGTAGAGGGGGGAAAGGAGGCAATTCTTAGCTTTGGGCATATAGCTAAGAATTGCATAGAGCAGCCTCAAGGCAAAGTAGAGGGGGGAAAGGAGGCAAGACAAAGGGGGAAAAAAACTGAATCAGCTGCCAAAAATCTGAAGGGGAATGGGTCAGGGTAAAATGAAAAACTAGTGTCAAACAGGCTAAAGTGGAAGCCAAAAAGAGTCACTCTAATCTGGGGGCAAAGGGAAAAGATAGAAAATCCCAAGGTAGTTTGAGTCCCATAATGTATTCCAATCCGTATAGTCCTTTGAGGGAGGGAGATAGTGGACCTTCTTTAGAGCAAATGTTTGAGTATCAAGTGGAAGAGGCGTGGAAGGGTATTCAAAAAGAGGATGTGGCAATAAGGGAACGAGAGAAAGTTGATATGGTCCCTGAAACGGCTTTGTCATGAATAAGTCTATAGACTTTCAGTTATGGCCATTCACGAACATAATCTTTTTGGTAATATCCTTAAAGATGGGATAGGTTCAGGGACTGGGTGATATTGTATGGGGGGTGAATTTTGGGTATAGCGGTGTTATGACTTTAGTTAAAAATGATTGTAATCCTAGTGTCATAGCTAATCATCCTAATGGCAGGATTCTTGTAGTAGAAATTTTGGTTAAGGGGGAAAGAATATGACTCACTAATATTTATGGGGCACATAATCACAAGATCAGGAGTGAGATGTAGAATTGGATTGCCAGTATGAATATTCAGGTCCCTGCATTCTCTTCGGAGATCTCAATATGGTGGAAAGGCTAGTGGATAGATGTGGGGAAAGTACTATTTTAATGGGTATGTTAAAAGGAAAATGGGAGGAACTGAGAGGGGATTTGGGACACTGGCAGATAGCTGGAACTTAGGGACTAGAGAGATAACCCTAGGCATACGTATTTTAGCTTGCAATATATCTCTTCTTCCTCCAAAATTGACATAATATTCTTCAGTCAACAAGCTTCATGGGTCCCTCATACTCTGAGGATATCCATAGATCCCATCACTGTTATTTCTGATCATATGCCCTCGAAATCCCCTTCGCGCAACAAAATCGGGGGTGCTAGCAGCGAAAGTAGCACTTCTTGAGCAGAGTAGAGCCTCTCACTCGGGGCTTTTAAAACCCTAAGATCTCTCTAGATAATTGTTATGCATAAACATGCATAAATCAGGTATAAACTCATCCACCCGACCACCGAGCCCAAGGGATACACACATGAAATATAATGAAATACATCATACCTTTACCTTGATGTCCCATACCATCAAGAGGTATAACTCCAATCCAATAGCAGGTAGCTATAGTGTGAAATGGTAGGCGAGTAGATATGATCCTCGACACAAGAGAGCATAACATAACCTAGCCTCAAGCTAGCATCAAGAGACCATAGCCTTGGCCTCACAAGCCCCAAGCCTCCCTTGAGTGTGCCCCATGCCCCTATTATATAGGAGGGCCCTCAAGTGACTCTTGACTCTCCATTTTCCATGTGTGACCCTTGGATGCTTGACCCTAACCTTAACCCTTAAGGTTAGTCCTAACCCATGCTCCACTAGAGCTTGTTCCCATGCTCCCATGCTCACAAGCCTAATGTGGGTTAGCCTCCTAGTATATGCACACATAATGTGCATATAACATACTTCCCCTCTCTCAAAACATTGCACTCTTGCAATCAGGGATTTCATTAACGTCTTCACAATTTCGTGATCACGTTAACAAAACCTATTGTTAACATATTAAAACTTGTGATCACATTGTATATTCACATGACCTGAGAAATGACCTGCCGGAACCCACTATTCCAGTAACACCTCCGGGCTTCTACCATTCCCGGCGGGCCCGCCGGGGTATGAGGTTTTCCCGGCGGGCCCGCCGGGAAAGGTAAAAGCCCGGCGGGCCCGCCGGGAAAAACAAAGAACACCGGCGGGGTATTATTCTGTATATAAACACTGCCCGACACCCGTCGTACAACTTTTGGGAAGATAGTCCTTGTTTTGGGGGCGTGATATCTCTCCTCAAAGTACTTGTAGAGCTCTCGAGTTGCTAGAAGTGTCCTCTTGGGAAGAACGTCCTTATTTTAGGGGCTGTCGTCTTTCCTTGTAGGCACTCCTAAGGCTATTGGGCCACTCGTCCTTAGTTCTTTGAACTGGGGGCAGGGTGTGGTTCGTAGCTAATACTTGCGGAGATTTAGGGACAAATTTGGAGTCATTCAGCTTTGCATTTGAGCCACGTACGTAATCTACCTCATTCTGCTTTATGAATGGTTTGATGGAGCCAAGAGTCCTGCTTAGGGGCTTGTATTGGTTCTTGATACTTGATATAGTTTAGAGTAGACAAGGGTCTATTGTCCTATACTAGAGTATTGGGCAAGCATAGATCTTTGATTTTTTTTGTGAATGTTAGAGAAGGTCTATTGTCCTATACTAGAGTATTGGGCAAGCATAGATCTTTGATTGTGTAAAGTATCCTTAATTGGGTACAAAAGGCATCCTTCATTGGGGGTGCAATGTGCATGATAGTTTCGAAGTAGTTTTGTAGTAAGACCTTGCAAGATAGTTTGAAATAGTTTTGTGTTATGTGATGATCTTTTGTATTTGTCAAGATAGTTTCGAAGTACTTTGTCTGCAGATGTATGTTTTGTTATACGTGAGTGATTTGTTGTTTTTTCATTTGTGTATTCATTGTTATATGCTTGGTTGAATAGGTTATTTGTTGAGATGGAGGACAATGTTGGATCCAGTGGTACCTCCAATAGAGTCCAAATTTCAAATAGCAGGAAAAAAAAGGCACCTGGGATAGAGTGGCAATATGCAATTAACGTTGGTGATCAATTCATAGATTGGGAGTGTAAGCTATGCCATGCAGTAAAATCAGGTGGGGCGCCTCGACTAAGAGAACACTTTTTAGGCGGACCGAAGAAAAAGTCATGTACCCACCCCTCTGCACCTATAGTGGCCAAACGCATAAGAGAAGAAATTCAAAAGAAAGATTCAAGAAAACATGACACTCCTACCGTTAATGTATCAAGGCAGCAAGAACACTGTTGTTCTAATCATCAAACTCCCGCTACATCGCCTACTTGTACCCCGAACGGCAATATGCAGCCAGAAAGTAATCTACCCAGTGCATCTTCTTGCAAGCAAAACTTTGACGTAGGAAATATACCCATGCGTCAAACTTCATTGCAAGAAAGCCTACGTCAAGGTCGACTCGATGATGCACAACTCGTCCTTGCGGAAGCGATTTACTTTTCTGGGAGTGCTATGATGATGGTGGACAGTGAGCATTGGAAGAGAGCATGGAAGAAAATTGGTGAGTTTGGACTAGGGTTTTCACCGCCTACGTACCATGCTATGCGAAATGATCTATTAGAGAAATGTTATGCGCAGGTAAAAGAACGTGTACAAAGAATAATTCTTAGCAATATAGAGCTTTCTGGATGTAGTATAGTAAGTGATGGATGGTCTAATGTGCAAAGAAAACCATTAATTAATGTAATGGTTATTTCACCTAGAGGTGAGACTTTCATCCGTGCCGTGGATTCTGCTGGTTCAATCAAAACTGGGGCTTACATTGCTCAAGTTATTAGCTCTGTGATAGAGGAAGTGGGTGCCAAAAATGTAGTCCAAGTCGTCATGGACAATGCAAAAAATTGTAAAAATGCATCCAGAATCCTACAGCGACAATATCCACATATTTTTCCGGTAGGCTGTAATACTCATAGTTTGAATCTTGTATTAAAAGATTGGTATAAATCTGATGATACCAAATGGTTTGCCTCAATCGTCGACACTGCTCGCCAGCTTGTGAAATTCATGCTCAAGAGACAGAGAGTTTTGGATATGTTTCGACCTCGCATGTCAGTTATGTTAAAGCTTCCAGCGGAGACTAGGTTTTGCACTCACTTTTACACTTTTGAGTCTCTTCTTAGAAATAAAGATGCAGTTTGTGAAACATTTACATGCATGGCATTTCATGACTGGGAGAACACTCAACTTGAAAAAGTGAAAGAGAAAATCAAAGTCTTGAAGGCAGCGCTTACGAGAAGAAGTTGGTGGAACAGTGTGATGGATGCATACCATGTAATGATGCCTGTTATGTATGCTGTACGAAGCCTTGATCAAAGAGCGCCTAATCTCGGAAAAGCATGGATGCAATGGTGGACTGTCCAGCGGAGTTTGGAGTGTCCTGAGAAATTAGAGCATTCAGTGGTGGAGAAGCAATGGCGTGTACCATTCTCTAGTAGACAAAGAAAAGTTTTGTTGAAGTACTTTCATGCTAGATGGATTGGAGCGCATTCACCACTGCACAGTGCTGCTTACATGTTAGATCCTGAATATTGGAATATGGATTTGATGTCCAACGTTGAGGTGGTGCAAGATTTTTATAAAGTGGTAAACACTTTCTATAATAATGATGATGATCGTGTACAGTGCATAAAGGAGATGACCTCATTTCGGTTGAAAGAGGGTTTATTTTCCAACTCCCTTGTTCAACAAATGGCTAAAGAGCAACCTGCATGGAAGTGGTGGATGATGAATGGTGGTGAGCATTATGCTTTATTGCGCAACCTTGCGATGAAGGTTCTAAGTCAGTGCTCTTCAAACTCAGGCTCAGAAAGAAACTGGAGCATGTATAAATATATTCATAGTACTATTCGCAATCGACTTCTTGCAGATCGAGCAGATAAACTTGTTTACATGTACTGCAATGAAAAGATCTTGCGAGACATCGAAAGCGAAGAGTATGAAGAAGATATGCCCAGATGGATGTACAATTGTGAAGATGTAGTAGACGAGAACTTTGATGTTGGACGTACGTTGTGCACCACCCTTGAGATAGAAGACAATTTAGACATTGACTTAGATGAGCTTAATTTAGCAGACGAGAGAGTAAACGGTGAAAGAATTTTGGAGCAAGATACTGACATAGAGGAAGAAGTCACTTCATTAATTTAATAAAAAGTACTTGTACAAATGATCATATTTGGAGAAATTATCAATACAAAAGTAGAATTTGTTTTTCTTAGCTCTCATCTTGAAATAAATTGCGAATTGCACTAGGAGTTGCATCTAAAGGTCCTGGTGGTTTATATTCGCTAGCCATGCCGAACACTGTATAAATACCTTGATTTATTGGGACATTGCACAATGCACATGTGGAAGTATTTTGCATTTGTCTCACTAAACATATTAAGTGGTAGTAGTGTCCACATGGTAGTATATACTGGCCGCTCCACCCATCGAATACTTTGTAACATACAGGACATTGGGGGGTGGAGGAACTTGTAGCCTCAGCAGAAACTCCCACAAGATCAGGATGTATCAAAAAATGAGAGATGTGGTTTCCTTGGCGCACAGGAGCAATACGTGAAGAGATGCTCTGCACGTCTTGGCTGATCTTTGTTAGCTGCTCTTGAATTCCTCTATTGGCCGGGGGAGGAGTTGACGCTTGAGTTAATCGGTCAGCTTCTTTCTCCTTCTCTGCTAGCTGTGCCCCTAAGCTTTCTTTGACCTGGTTTAACTCCAGTCCGGCGCCCTCCACCATAAGAGCAAGTTCTTCTCTTGTGAATGTAACTGTCTCTTCACGTATGTCGTGGGTGTTGACAGTGGCCTCTCTGGAGGCGAAGTCCACTGGAGTTTCCAGTACAAAGTGAGCATATAGCATTTTAGCAAAATACAGTGGAGCGTCGGCGTTATGGAGAGGACGACCGTACACCTCCAAGAAAATACGCTCGGCATTAGTTTTGATATCATTGTTAGTGCAACGAGAAATCTTCCATCTGCCCTTCTTTATCTCGCCATCTGGACATGGCCATATTGCCTTTATCATCTCTGTGGTTACCCGTTTGTTTATGTCTTTCCATTGGGCATATGTTGGATTTGTCCATTTCGATAATCTGCACGCTGTTCTTGTAGCTTCGCGCGCTGTCAGGCCATGTGCAAGGGCCTTCATTCTCTCGTATGCCTTCTTGGCTAACTCCTGATGCTCGTTCGCTTGCGCTTGCTCCATATCTGCATGAACGTAAACGACATTAGGATTTTAATGAACTGTAAAGATCAACGTAAGATAAATTGACCATTGCTCTCAAAATCTTGAAGTCAAACACAACGAGAGGAGATATGTATTGCAAAGACTCGATGAGAAATATCCACTTGACTCCAAAAACACTTCAAACAATGCTCGCACATCAAATTTTGAAGAGAAAACATAAACTTAAACACCAGAAGAGAAGAGAGATATTGCAAAGACCCAATGAAGAGAGAAACAGAATTTTGAAACATTGGACACATCAAATTTTGAAGAGAAACAAAATTTTGAAACATTGGACACATCAAATTCTCAAATTCCTGAAACTTCATCTCTTGATACTGTATCATTACAAAGTCGGGGTGAATGCCACCGATAGCTCTACAAGAGGACGTTGTGCCCTCGTAGGGTCAGTATTTAGTGACCTAAAAAATTCAACTACTTGCAAAATTGATTTTCGCTCATCGCGATTAGGCAGAAACATCCAATTTTTGACTCTATGAATAATAGTATCCATGGTAACTTTGTCATGGGAACTATTATCCATCCACAACTCTTGCACTTTCTTCCAAAAGTCATATAAAGTTTGTAATAAATATCCCAAGGCAAAAACATCAGATGCAGGAGTGTATGCATCTGCCAAAAATGGATCATAAAGCTCTGGGGCTATCCACGGCCGTTTATTTCGCTCTCTGTCTGCGTGGGAGACTGCCTGTGCCACCTTCTCGGGGTTCTTGTCTGCTTCATAAACAAAATTGAGAGACACCCGTTTTTTGGGCGCTCTCAGCAGCAATCCCCAATCGATAATACCTATGCGTGGCTTTAGCTCTTTTGTATAATCCAACACTACATTAAAAGGATGTAGGTCGGTATGTACAATACCTGCCATATGCGCTGCCGCTACACCTTCCACTAGGGCATGCATAATATGTGGCATGTTTATTACTACCTCTTTTATTTTTGAAAGTTCTAGATGACCTAAAGGGATATTATCAGGCGGCGGTTGTCTCCATCCTCGATCCAAACGAAAAATGGCTCTGGTGAACTCACTGAATCTGAAGGGAACCTTCAGTAGAGTATCACCAAGAGCGCCGCCATTAAAGTACGGGAAAATTGTGATCCAAGGAGCCTCTTTTGTAAAGGCAATGCATCGGACAATCGATGGATGTAGCACTTGCATACCCTGCTCTGCCTGGAAGCTCTCGAACTTCGCGCTGCCTTCTCCTTTGTAGTGCTTTCCGCAAAAAGTGATGTGCTCCGGTAAAAATGATATGCCTTTAATTGCATACTCTTTTACTGTTCCAAACACACCGGAGCCTATTGTTCGTCCTTCGTGAAGAGCTTCGTGCGGGATGCCAATAAGATGTGTGCACATAGAATTGTAGATGGTACGATTAATGACACCTATACCACTTGCATCTGCCTGACTGGACGTTGCAGCGACGTCTTGGGCAATTCGCACTCTTTTGGGGAGGGACTCTGCATCCAACGCCTTCATGCGCTTGCTCTTGGCCCTTTGCTCGCTCCATACAACGTCCCATAACTGTAGACGTTGCATGTTGGCTTCAGGCGGGGCAGCATCTCGAAGATCACTGCACGCTACTCGCATGCTCCCCAAAATGGTTCGTGTTATGTGCTGATGGTTGAAATCTGCTATCTTCTGTCTATCCAGCAGCTCAGCGTTGCCTCCGCTTCGAAGCCGCCGCTGTGCATTTTCCCATATTTGGTCTATGAGATCTCGCATGAGTATCTCAGACTCGTTGATCTTCTTGACGACATCATCAGTACATTGTGATACTGTGATGACCGCTTCAACGCGAATTGCTCGCAGAACAATTTTGCGCTCTTCGGGAGTAAGCATGTTGATCGTCTTCGTAAATCTAGCAAATAACACTAAACATAAAAAAATAAAATATCAAACATTACTGAAATAAACATCAAGCAAACGTGAGAGAACAGCAACAAGTATATCAATATCGTCAATGTTCATACAAAAACGGAATATCAAATAATTTTAATGAACTCAATATCATCCAATACATCATCAAACGTGAGAAAACAGCAATAAGTGTATCATTACTTATCAATGATCAAACAAAAACAGAATATATCAAACATTACTGAACTCAACATCATGCAATACATTATCGAACGTGAGACAACCGCAACAAGCGCATTATTACTTACGAAGTGTATACATTATCGAATGAGAGAGAGAGAGAGAGGGGGAGGAAGAGAGAGAGGTGTGACAGATAGAGAGAGGAAACATTAAATGATATTTTTTATAATTTTGTGAGTTCCTAAAGAGAGAAAAATAATGTTTTGTAATCCTAAAGCACTCCTCATCTACATACCTATCGTGATAGAGAGAGATGTGAAGTGTATCATGAGAGAGAGAGAGAAAGAGTTGTGAAGTGTATCATTGCGAGAGAGAGAGAGAGAATTGTGAAGTGTATCATGAGAGAGAGAGAGAGAGGAGAGGAAGAGAGAGTTGTGACAGATAGAGAGAAGAAACATTAAATCACATTTTTAATGTTTTTGGGAGTTCCTAAAGAGAAAAATAATGTATTGTTTTAATTTTTAAGTAAATAGAGGGAGAAAAAAGAAATTATTAAGAAGTATGTATATTTTAAGAGAAAGAGAAAAAATCATTATCTACACATCTATCGTGTTATGAAGTGAATCATGAGAGAGATAGAGAAAGAGTTGTGAAGTGTATCATGAGAGAGAGGGGGGTAAGAAGAGAGAGATTCATATTTTTCGAGTTACGAATCACGATATTATAAAATAAAACGGTTAGACAATATGATGTAAACTTTGATCCATGAAATACTAATGCCGCGTTAGCAACCAAGTATCACATGGATCAAACACAATAAAAACAATACAAGTCAAATCAAACAAATTTACGACATTTATTCGACCGCGTTAACGATCATATGCCGAAATACACAAGCAAATTTACGACACTTTTTCGACCGCGTTAACGATCAAATGCCGCAATATGCAAAAAACATTTTATGCACTAGCGGACGACACTAACTTGCCATGTTAACGACAAAATGCCGCCCGATTCTATGGGAATACCAATAGGATACGAACATACACTGGCCGCGTTACCGACCATATGTCCGCATTTGACAAAGGGAAGGGAAGGGAAGGTGACATCGCCATAACGATACTATGCTTGCCGCGTTACCGACTAGTACCGCTACGGCGTGCCATACTTACCATAGGACACAGACTAGCCGCGTTACCGACTAAGTGCCCCAGGGTAAGCACCATTCCAAAGAATGGCCTTACACACACACACCAGTCGTGTGGCGGGCCACCCAAATCCTGCCGCGCATTGCGACAATGGGCGGCTGCCCGCACGAACTCACCCACACACACATCCCTCGTGTGGCGGACCACCCACATCTTGCCGCGCATTGCGACAGTGGGCGGCTGCCCGCACGAACACACCCACATACACAAACACACACACACACAAGTTTTTATTACCTGTGTATGCTGTCAGCAATGAAATCCCAAAGGGCCCCCCGGGCCCATATATATAGAAAAATGTACCCCGCCGGGATATGTGACGACCCCGCCGGGACCCGCCGGGTAAAGCATAAGCCCGGCGGGCCCGCCGGGGTATATGAAAAGCCCGGCGGGATTTTTCCCGGTTACCAGGTCGCTTGCCACCGGCTTTTTTGTGAACATGTTAACATGTGAACATGTTAATAACATGTTCACACATGTTATTAACAAGAAAAATTTTGTGATCACGTGAATATAAAATCCCTGCTTGCAATGAAAAGAAGGAGAACTGCACTGAACAATCTCAACCGACTCCTAAGTCGAATCCTCTATTTCCCAATCCTTCCACCTAATTTTAACCTCAGGGATTAGTCAACAACTACTACAAAGTTTCCTTTCCCTAAATTCAAGTACCTTATAAGGTTCATGTGGAACATAGGATAATTCCTCCACTTCAACGAGTTCTTGAGGAGTAACTATGTTATCCTTACCTCCTAGTTTCCCTTTCAATCTATTGATATGAAAGACTAGATGAACTCTAACAATTGGAGGTAGTTTTAGTTCATACGCAACCGTGCCAATCCGATGTATAAATCATAATGGACCACAATATCTAGGAGATAAATTCGAGCATTTTCCTATTGAAAAAGTCTGAGAATCTTTAGGAACATTAAAATAAACCAACGCTCCTGGTTCAAAAGACCAAGTTGAGCATCCTCTATCAGCATAGAACCGTGCCCTATCTTGAGCACTCCTGATAGAATCCCGAGCTTTGGTTAGCATTTCGTGCATATCACGCAAGAAATCCCTCGATGTCCTTAAGACCGACATCAATAGGCACCCTGGTTTGATACCCATACATAAGCATGAACGGACTAAAACCAATAGCCGTATGTTTAAAACTATTATAGGCAAATTCCATCCATTAGGGAAAAACGGAGCTCATTTTGGGGCCCTGTAAGAAATTCACTATTTTTCGATTTATTTCTCTCCTAAAAGATCTCAAAAATAATAAAATATGGAAACGTGGCTCAGAACTGTCAGTAAGGACCACTGAACTGTCAGTTCAGAAAAGAATAAGATAATCTTTTGTCTAACTAACACGATTTTGCATTAAATATCTCCTTAATTTTTTTTGTTTCTCGAAGATTTTGCATCTCTTTTGACGACGTGTGCAGGCCTCTCATAAAGAATCCATCACTGAACTTAATGATTGTATGGATACCGCCACACTTCCACAATTCATGTTACAAAAAGACTATGAGATTGACAAGCCAACTTTGCAACCTCAGAAGCACAAAAATGGTCGATACTAGTGAAGTACAATCTCAGAAGAAGCGATTATATCATCTTCACATCGACTTAGAAGAACAATATGCTCCAGCACAAAAAAGACGAAAGGATACGGTGCTAAATGCTCAACAACGGGAAAATATGAGAAGAGAAGGGCTCCAACATATTGACTTATGGTGTGATGGAAGTATATATCCAAAATGTCTAGTACAAAACTCTACACCTCCATTTGTCAATCCAACCACACTATTGAGGTTTGCGGGCGATGGACAAAATGGACTTCTTGGTTATATTTCAGCACAGTCTGCATTTGCAGAAACATATAAAACAATGTACCTACAAGAAAAGGGAGCCAGGATTCAAGAGATAGCTATTCGTGCAAAATTGGAGCAGCAGTTGCAGAATGAAATTGAGGAGCATTCAAAGAGTAAAAAAGAGTTAACAAGATCAAGAAGGAAGAGAACCATGCTTGGAGACAGACAACGAAGTAGGAAGATTAAAAACATTGCAAATTTGAAGGCTGGGACTGGTGGATGCAAGCGAAGAATTCAGGAAGCAAGGTTAGTTTGCAATTTTTTATTTTTTAAACTCAAAAATACTCTCAAATGACTATGTATTTTGTCCATTAATGCAAAACAGGATTGGAAGTGTTGAATAATATAGGCATATTGTGTTGTTACTATATTGTTACTATAGGAAATTATTGGAGCCTACAAAAGAAAATATGGATCCCAACCTTCTTCCAGTTAAACAAATGAAAGGATTGCTTTCTTGTGGTGTAGCAAAAGGTTTGATTGAAGAAAAAAAATACAAAACAATCAAACGCAATGTTGTAGAGGACTTTATATCCAATAATCAAGTTGATGGTACTACAATCCAAGAGGCTCTTGATGTTAGTGGAGTTAGCAGGAAGGGATATAGTTCGATTTTCCATGCGATATCCTCAACTTTGAGAGATCAAAGGATTAAACGAGTTTTACTGCCAAATCCAGCAACAGTGTGGAAGATAAGAGGTCATTTGAATGAAAGTATAGATGAGTTTATTGGACCATATATCCATATTGAAGATATATTTCATGGTGCTAAAGGAACCACTGTGTATGACCCTTGGAACAATATATTTGTAGATCTACAACAACTTCAAAGAAGAATGGTCAAGTTTTATGGAATAACATTTGAAGAGTGCAAAGGCATTTTGAAATTTGTTATCAAACTGGATGAGTGTGAGGTTGTAACGGAAAAGAAAATGGAAAGGATTACTGTCACATTGATGAATGGAGCACTTGATACATCATTGAATGAAGCGAGTTCGAAGTATTTTAGTGTGCAGTCGGAGAAACACATATGGTGGTTGAGCTCATTCCAGGTATGATCATTTTTTATTTCGTACTTGATTTTAGTCAATGTTTTCAAATCTTTTATAGTAAGACTTTTGTTTTGTATAATCACAGGTAAAGACAGAAGACCATGAAACACTAGATTGGGTGTTTCACCACACGGAAATACCAAGAATAATTAAAAGACAGGTGCAAGGAGAGAATCTCCATGTTGCAGGAAAAGGTGATTTTCAAGTAGAGTGGCACATGGCGGGGGATCTTAAAACACTTAAGTGCATGTATAACGTTAGTAAAGGAGGTAACTCAAAGTCTCCTTGTCTTTACTGCAAAGAATCAGCGCAAGTAATGGATTCTAAATGGTGGAAGAGAGCACCTAATAGAGATAAAGTTGACCCTGACTTCAAGGCCATTCTTGACATTCCACTATGTAATGTTCACATATGCACATTGCATGCTCTATGTCGAATTATTGAGAAATTGGTATTTTTGTATATTGGATTTGCTTGGAAACTCCGTCCCGAAAGAAATAGAAAGGATGCTCTTCATGCATTGGAAAAAGTGTTATCCGATATAGGTCTGCATGGAGGTGATGTTCATATCACAAAGGATTTTAAAAAGTCTAGCAATGGCAAGGAGGTACCAATCAAGCCCTCTATTGGTGGTGTTAAGGCAAGAAGATTCTTGTCTCGACCCAAACACAATAGTAAGCAAGTAAGGCAAGGTAGAACAGTTTCAAGGATTAGTTATGGATTGTGGAAGCAAGTCCATAATGCCGTGAAAGATCATGAGGCAGATGGGGAAGCACGAAATGTGAAGGCAGAGGTGTGGAGGTATCTTGATCAACTCTTCATGTTCTGTGACAATGTAACATGGACAAAGAGTGATTACAAGAACTTTGAAGAGGCAATAAAACATTTTGGGAAGTCAATGAAAGACGCATGGACAGCCTGCAATATAACTCACTACATGGTAAAGTGATGTCTTCTTCTTTTACTTAAGTGTGATCCTCTTTTCTTTTATAACTTACTATGCATTCTTATGTCTTTGTGAAAACAGCATATCATCTACAACCACCTTCCCTATTTTGTCAAAAAGTACGGATGCCCAGCAATTTGGTCTACCCAAGGCATGGAGAAGTCTCACTACATGGCACGTAATGCATTTTTCAGACACACACAACACTATGGAGGGAGTCAAAAGGCAAATAGTCTGAAGGAAGTCTTCCAATGGTTTTACCGAGGCATTGTACAAAGGCTGCATGCTAAAAGAAAAGTTGCTAGCTCCAAAGTCAAGCTTGCTTTTATTCTAGCCCAAAAGCAAAGACGAAGACAAACTTTGGACAATTCAATGGCAGCAGAGAGACATAGACAGTGGAGGGATTCGAAGATATTTAGAAACCATAAATGGACAAGTAAACATGAATAGCAGTTTGTAACTTATTGGTGTTATGTCCACATGTTTTCAAACTCAATCAATAGATTTTTATTCTGTGGAATAAGTGACTCTTGGTGTAATGCCTATATGTTTTGAGACTCCATCAAAAGTAAGTCTTTTGTGAAACATGTGATCTATATTAACAAGCATCAATACATCCATATATTAACACACAAAAAATTCAATCAATACTACTTAATTATGCTAGACATACTGTTGATCCTTACCAATAAAATACTGAGTGTCAAACACTTTTAGAAGCTTTTGAGTGTGGGAAGAGTACTGAAGTGTCGTACGGTGATGGGACAAATGCAAAAGGGTACTGATCGTCCGTACGGACAAGGAACTGATGAGGATCAAAGACTTTGTACAAATTAGTTCAACTTTAACATAATGTTTGTGCTATATTTGATGACTAAATCCTATTACTCCCAAGGCTTGCGAGTCGGAACTCTCTTTTTGAACTTGATTGGACTCTTTTTCTTCCTTATTGGCTTGATGTCGACTTTCTGTTTATCAATGCTTGCCTCTGTTGCTTGTCTGAGAGGGGTATCCTTGTCTTCAGCTATCTCCACGTGTTCTTCTTCTTGGATTGTGTGGCCTGATGCAATCATGGGTGGCTCTCGAAACCTTATGAGCTTGTGTTTTCCATAGCCCTCTAGACATTTGGGCTCCTTAACACCACATGCTAATGCATAAGAAGTGTAAGACAAAAAGTAAGAGGCCCTAGAGGCCTGCTTATTCACATAATCCCCAAATATATCTATGGCGGACAACCTCTCTATTAAAATGATCTTTTCCTTTTGCCATGGAAGATCATGTCCACCTAATACCCTAGACAAACATTTAAAGAAGTAAACAATGGCTTCTCCATTGTTGCTCAACTGCCTATGGTAAATCAAGATCTTAGCACTGCCTAGATCATGAATATAATGAGCTAGGCTTGACATTTTGCCAAACCCAGCTGGCCTGCTTCCACTTGATCTCTGGAGGAATGTGTCATCCTCAATTTGTAGCTGCCATGTATCAAAAGATTATAGTGAGACAATGATACATAGCTACAAAACATTTAAACACAACATAAAGTATTTGATTTGAAGTAATAATATCATACCCTCTCATTTTCATCAGCAACAAGAAGTTCATCTTTCCAAAGATTTATTCCTCTCCCCTCCAGTCCAGCCTCTTCTTTAAGTTTTTCCTTATGAAGTGATGAGAGATTCATAGCTTCCTGGGTGAGCTGGAAGGCAGCTTCATCTGGCTCTTGGAAACTTTCAGCCTCTTTGAAACAAATAGTAAGGGCCTCTGCAGGATCAAAGGTTGTTTCCAAAGCTAGCAGTGAATGGTCATCCTCTATGCCAACCTCCTTGTCAAGCCTTGAAGCCTGGGCAATAAGGGAAATGGCATAGTCCTCCCTCAAATTGAACATACACTCTATATCATGGAGGAAAACATAATCTTTACCACCAATCAAGACATCTGGAAGCATGGGCACTGCATAGTTGCTGCTCTGAACATCAAAGTCTTCAACTGGCTGTGCTGCCCTAAGAGTTTCAGTCCTTAGTTGAACAAGGTCAAGAGCAGCCACTTGCAGCCCCTCATCCTCGAGGTTGATATCTTCTTCCTGCTCTGCCATATCTGTTGCCATAGGAATATCCTCTTTTACCTCCGCTACAGATATATCTTCTTCTTCAGTCTCCTGCCCTTGCTCTTCTAGAGATTGCTGTTGAAAGACAATGTACATAAGGAATGCCATGTTTTCCTCAAGCACTCTACACTTTCTGGTGTGCAAGTTACAGCTGAATTTATATTCCTCAGGCAGGCTGTCAAACCTTCTATTCACATGGTACCTCAGCTTGTCAATGGAGACAATATGATTTAAATGCACAAAAACCTTTTCACCTTCCACAATCCTTCCTGCCTCTGTCAGTTGTTTGAAGGTATCCCAATGGTCTGAAAGGAAATCTCTGTGATGGTCCAAAAGAGAGCTCATAGTGAACTCCCTGTTGAAAATACTGTGGTATATGTGGAAGTTCCTTTGAGCCTTGCACTTGTGAAGAAAGTCAAATAGGAGCAAATCTGGAGATTTGTCCTCTTCTGGTTCCCTTTGTTTTGAAAGGGAAGACTCACCTTTCTGCTCTAGTCTCTTGCTTTTGCCTGAAGCAAAATTTATATAACATGAATTCTATATGCTCACATATGCAATCAGATAATGTATAGGATATCACCAAACAAAACTCTTCATAAGCACACATGAATCACCTGGTGATTGCTGTGGTCTGAGTATAGCAGCAGAAAAGTCCAACTTCCTCTTGAAAGGAGGGGCCTGAGGATCAACTGTTCCAAAGCAAAAACATTTCTCATCATCAAGAAAGACATCTCCATGGACATAGAAAGCAAAACAATGAGCAAACAATAAAAACCAAAAGAGACACAAGACTTTGCAACAAAACGCGATGCAGATCCATTTGAAAAATGTAAAGTGCTCTCCTCGCATTTTGTTGCAAATTCTGAATTTCTACTGACATCCATTTCCAATCAAATGCTAGGGATATCTCACAATGTTCAGGACAGTAAATGATGCAAGGAGGAATTCCCCAGTGCAAAAGAGATTAAAAGAAGGAGGAAAAAATAAAAACTAAAACAAATATCAGAATTTGCAAAAAAACGCGATTTGGAGCATTTGGAAAATATAAACCTCTATAATCGCATTTTGTTGCAAAATTCTAAATCCTACTCATATCCATCTCTAATCAAATCCTAGGGTGATCTGCTATCTAGGCACTGAGATTTAAGAATTCTACAGATGGAAGAAATATATATCAGAAAACATTGGAAAAGGTATAGATCTCTGACCTTTCTTTTCCTCTTCCATACTGTTGGAATAGCCCTGGAGATTCTCCTGCTCTCTTCCAAAACTGAGCTGTAGCACTGGTAACCTGGAGATCTGGTAATGGTAGTAGTCTTCAGACAGGTTGCAGAGTGGATGGAGTGTGTTGGGTAGAAAGTGGTCAAAGTGGGAAAGAAAAGGATGATGGGAGGGTGCTGGCAGGGATGGAATACGGGGAGGGAAAAGTGTTAATGGATCTAATTATGAAATCATGATTGGCACAATTTCCAAGGCAAAAAGTGACCCACAAATTTCAAATCCCAAAAGATTTGGTGGGACCCACACGTGTTAAAAAACGACTATATCTCACACGTGTGGTATTTAATAACTCCATTATTTGTATTTTGTAATAATCTACTCTCCTAACTCAGTTCTCTTGCATCTCTACCTCCCTACTCCACACCATCAGCATCCAGACCAGCAGCAGAGGTTCATACCCAGCACAGGATACTCATCATCAGCACAGAACACTTGCAGATAGCTTCCAGGTTAGTAAGAAAATCTTTTTCCTTTTCTTCTTGTTTAATAGTATATTAGGGTAAGGAATTGATTGATGTGATGTAGGTTACATATTATGATAAATATTATATGCATTTTTTAGATTTTCTCCACTGCATGTAGAAGCAGGAAGACTTTTTATTTGGGCCTGTTGAATGAGAGTTTGATCACTTCTTGATGTCCATAGGCTCAATCCATGTTGCACCAAGCTGCATACACACTGAAATGACTAAAGGCATGCTGAAGTATGTTGTCTCTAGAATTTGCAGCAAAACGCGAGGAGAGGATTTTAGAAATCTCAAAATAGTCCAAATCGCATTTTGTTGCAAATTTTAAAATGTTTCTTCATCCACCCATTTCAAGCCTGCATAGTTCTTCTATAAACACAATACATATTGTTTATAGTTGGAAAGATAGAGAATTCATCATATGAATGCAATAGCATGTTGTTTCAAGTATTTGCAGAAAAACTCGATTTTGAGCTGTTACAAATTTCAAATCTTCATAATCGCCTTTTGTTGCAAATTGTTCAATTTTGCTTCATCCAATTTGTCATCACCTTCTTTAATCATTCTATGTTCTCCATGTTTCTAATCTTTTACTATTGCTTTGTATGGACCTTTTCAGAGTGATGGCAAGAACCAAGGCAACTGCAAGGAGGTCTGGCAAGGGGCCAGGGCTTGCAGCAGCAGCAGCTGGGGCTGATGTCAAGGAATCTAGTGTGCCTACAAAAGGAAGAGTTGGACATGGCAGGAAGGGGAAGCCAATGAGCATGCTGCAGCAAAAGTCCAAGAGGTTAAAGCATTCTGCTGGTGTGCTAAAGGAGATCAGGAAACAGCAAAAAGCTATAGGCTTTGCAATCCCCAAGGCACCTTTTCAGAGGCTAGTGAGAGAAATTTGTGATAGCTGGCACCTTGGTTTCAGGTGGAACAGGACTGCCATTCTTTCCTTACAGGAAATGGCAAAGGATTACTTGGAGAAGTACTTTGAAGATGCAATGCTTGTAGCAGCCCATGCTCACAGGGTAACTCTGATGGCCAAGGACTTCAACACATTGTCCAGAGTGAGGTGGAGGTATGACAAGCTGGTCCATCCTGTGGAATGGCAGGACATTAAAATGAGAGACATATTATTAATTCCACCTACAAGGAAATTGAAGGCAGACAAGGTGAAGGTTGTTGAAGTGACCCACTCAATGAGCACCAGAGGGAAAGCTGCTTATGAGGAGTCACTGAAGCAGCAAATAGAGGAATCCAAATCTGCTATAAATGTGGAGACTGTACAGATGGAGCTACAGATACAGAGAAGGTTGCAGGAGCTGGGACCTAACTTAGTTGTCCATATTGAAGATGATTTTTCAGAGAATAATTTTGACTTGACAAGAGCATGCTTGGCAGCATTGGCTCATAAGAATGAGTATTGCTCAGATACTATCATTCTTGCAATGCTCTAGTAAGTGTCTTTTATTTTACATTTGTTTGCAAAACAATCCTTATTGTACCTCCTCCCTTACACCTTACCTTAATTATTGTTTTGTCCAATGTAGCATGATGAGAAGCTGGCTGAACCATGCTGTACAGCATACAGTTTATATTATTGATCCTGCAATTTCCTTCAAGTTAAGAGATCCAAAGGAAACTCCCATGGATATTTCCAATTGGTTCAGACATTGTGATTTTGATCATGTTGATATTTTGCTACTTCCATACCATAACAAGTATGTGTGTGGCTGCTTCTTTTGGGATTTTCCTTCAAGAT